>NC_043701.1:164299967-164599967 GCF_006229205.1 Suricata suricatta
TTGCCCCTCCCCCACTTGGGCTCTGTCTCTCTATCTCAAAAAAATAAATAAAAATTAAAAATAAAATAAAAAAGAAGCAGGCATAGAAAAGTGAAGGAAAAGACTGGGTTGATGGAAAGCAGATCAGACAGTGTTTTACTCTTAGAGGAGCCTATTCTGAGGGCTGTAAAGGAGATGTTGTCTGAAGCTCACACGGAGAGCGGGTCAAAGTTCAGGGGCTTGGAGAAGGAAAGAACCTTCACCAAATTTGATAAATGAGCATTTTGTTCTAGTTGATCAGTGGGGACAAGCATTTCAGCTCATCGTTCAAGAGGCAGAAAGAGTAGGAATTTGGAGTGTCTGTGTCTGGTCTTGTCTTAAGTAAACAAGAGTGACATCCATGGGTCCATGAGTCATTCTTTAAACTGTTTCTCAGAAAATAAAAGGTGGAGGATTTCCTAAAATTCACCGTTTTTCAGAATCTCAGAACACCCAAGAAGTTCAATATTGTTAGTTTTCATTGTGTACAAAGCGAAGAAGAAGAAGAAGACGAAGACAACAACGATGACGACAAATAACACACTACCACCATTCTAGGTTATTCTAGATTATTTGTTCTAGATTTGCCCTTTTTTTAATGCCTGGCGTAGACAGGCAGGAAGAATGGAAGGTAGAAGGAAAAAAAAAAAACAAGCATGCAACTTTAACTACATGAAGCACATTGGAGAGAATGATTCCACCCAAGGCTCATATAAGAAAAGTGTGTACTCCTCACAATCTAAAAAATATGCAAACCTACAAGGCAAGCAGAGACCCAGATTACTACTCTACATGTTCTATCTAACCAGAGACATCTTTGGGCACATTTGGCCATTCTCTGTTGTATATCTCAGAAGCAGTGGCCAGAAGTCTGCCTGTACATTCATTCTGGTATAAGAACTACACACATAATGTAATGAATTTTCCCAAATGCCTTATCTTCCCAGATAAGACAAGAAGGGACATGAGGTATGAGGTGCACTGGCAATAAAAAGAGCTTTACTCTTGAGTTCATTTCCTAGTCTCTGCTGCCAAGCCTTGCACAGAAGTTACTGTAAATATTTCAGTATCATTCCAAATAGGATTGCATGCTAAGATTGCATGGAAAACCTGAGGAGCCTATTGCATGATGATCCATAACTACTCTAGAAACAAAATAAAGAACAATTTAACATATCCTCTTTCTTTTCTAATTTCTTTTCTAATTGTAAGTGTTTATTTATTTTCGAGAGAGAGACAGAGTGTGAGCAGGGAAAGGGCAGAGAGAGGGAGACAGAATCCGAAGCAGGCTCCAAGCTCTAAACTGTCAGCACAGAGCCCGATATGGGGCTTGAACTTATCAACTGTGAGATCATGACCTGAGCCGAAGTCGGATACTTAATCGACTGAGCCACTCTGGCACCCCTAACACACCCCCTTTCTTAAAAAAAGTTTACCACAGTATCTTCTTGAAAAAGATAAAAATATGAAAATCTCATCCTCACTGCTGTGACCATCATTCTTAGATGTCCAAACTATGGAAATTGATCAGTCAAAGGAAAACTTGGTAAGAATAATCAAAGAACCATTTAACATCAATATGATTCTTAAAGAAAAGGAAAATAATCCTACTTGGCTTGAAATACCTATAAATTCCTCATTAAGATCTCAAAAGCACATTATAAATTCCCATTTGTCTCCTAGGACATGACTCAGTTGTTCTTGGCTTGTAATTGTCCATCACCTCCTTATGCCTATTTTAACCTCTTTATAGCTATTTTATGGAGTCCCATGATGAACAACAATCTGCTTCTCTTAACAGTACCTCCTTTATGGAGCACATCATTTCCATTTATCTGTTCTTGGACTGTGTGTTAAATTCAACTAAATCAATTTTAACAAGCCCCTTCTTCAATTGTGAAGAAGCAATTAGCACCCAGTGATGTCACCCAAATTCCGGTAATTGTGAAGCAAATGTCTTCCATCTTTTCTTACAGGATTTAAAATTCTGACAACTTGGCATTAGTGATCCATTTGCAAATGGGATTTAACCTGCCTTTTAAAAGAAAGTTCCATTTTCCCTAAGAGCTGTGAGTTACGTAAGAAAAGAAAATACCCTGACATCCAGAGAAATATCCATGAAATATCTTGGCTTTTATGACACTCCAAGCTCAGAGGCATTCTTTGTATTAAAGATGGGGACCAATTCTAAAAGAATATAGTATCTGGTAGACACCTCTTCTCTCTCCTTTCATTTGTACCCTAGCCTGATCTGTGTTGCCTAAGTGAAGAATCTTCACTACTTTCTTTACAGTGTTCTGGTTCCTTAATTCTGGTCTCATTACATTACACGAATCCTCATCTTGCTGAATTTGTTACCTATTAGACCACATGCTGAAATAATCAAAACCCTTCAGTGTTTCGCTGTCATGGTCTTTTTATCTTCTCTTTTACTGAACCCTCCCAATATAATTTCAAGCTGCAGATCTTTCCAATGCCTGGAAGTCTCCTTTCGCATCCCAGCGTCTCCTATATCAAATGTCATGGCAATGGCAGTGAGCTTCTTGAAAATGTGATGTCTGATTATTTAAAAGTTCTCATTACTTCAAAAAGGAGTTAAATTTGGTTTCAAGTTGTCTCAACTTCACCTGTAGAGAAAATGGCCCAGCACATGCATCTACTTTCATTGGAAGCACATCCTATGCTTGCACCTACTTTCATTGGAAGCTTCCAATTTTTAAATCATAGAAATACAACCATGACTTTCTATTTGGAGAAGGAAAAGCCATGCTTTGTTTTATTTGAAAGACAATAAAAAAGTATTTTTTAATGTGTTGGCCCTTAGAAGGGAAGTAGAAAACATGCATTACACTCTTGAAGATTTTTAGATATTGAACACTTAATATCAGGTAAGCCTGAAAAATGGAGTGAAGGGTTCAAGGACACAAAGGTGACTTTACACTGTCCCCCTTCACTGGCACTAATAGTCCAGTAGGAAGAGAGACAGAGACAGAGGATGAGAGAGAGAGGATTTTACAAATAACAGAGGTTTTCTTGAAAAACCTTATGAGTGTTTAGAGACTCTTTGGGTGAAGCAATGAAGGGCCAGCACAGCACAGCCTCCTGAGAAAGGTCCGTCTACATGCTTTCTGCACCTCTGAACTTTAAAAGATCTTCCCTCTGTATTCCCTGTATTTGTTCACTTATCCTCAAGCCATCTGAAATCCCATTCATTCAATATACTCTGGATGAAATAGTTTTTGAATAGAAGTGCATAAAGAGTGTTGTCATTCTATCACTAGCTCTGAATTTAGTGTAAATTAGGGGGGTTTTTTAGTTTCTTTGTTTGTTTGGTTGGTTTGATTTGGTTTGGTTTTTACTTTTCCTTTACAAATAGGTTAGACCAGAATTACTACAGAGATAGAACATGGGAGGGATATACACTTCTAGTGCATAAAGTATCTAGAAGTGGAAAGTAGGCAAGGGCTTAGAGACATAAAATCCTGGGGTGATAAATAGAAGGAGAAAGAGCTAGAGAGATGCAGGATGCTTCCAGAACAACTCTTCTTACTCAATTTGCCTGGGGTCAGCCATCTGCTCTGGAATTGGAGAGAAGTTGTGTTCCCTTCTTTTTATGATCTCTAACTTTGTGTGCTTTATGTTTATTTGCTTTCACTTTTCTTTCTCCTTCATGCCCAACTCACCCTCTCCTCTCTATCTCTTCTTGCCCTGCCTTGATTTCTTTGACTCAGAGATTCACAAAACAAGCCAGTATTATGTGCATTAAATTGCATTATAAGTTAAATCAGTTTGGGGCCCTGGCTTAACACAAACAAACACACAATCAAAAACATCAGTCTGAAGAAAAAGTATTAAGAATATTCAATAACCAATTTACAACCACAATTTGGAACAAAAACAGTGTGCAAATTGGGTCCTGAATTCTTTTAAACTCTAAGACACAGACCATTCATCTTCTGATTATACCTATCCTGATGGAATGATCTCAGCAAACATAGCTGACCCTGGATGGCATGGCCCTGGCTAACATCTCAGCTCCACAACAAACATGCTAGAAAATTATTGAAATATAAGAAATCAAATGCATTTTTCCTTCCCAAAATTACCACAGCTTTGACCGTTTCTGTTGACTATAATCATCAGATGTAATCATGTTGGTATGACGGTATCATAACTACTTCCCTATGTTTGTTTTATTGGATTTGCTTGTAATCACTCCAAAACTTCTTGATCACTTCATTAAAGCCACAAAAGACCATGTTCAAGGCTTAACTACTCTATTCTGAGATTTTATGTATGAATGTTATGAACCCATAGTTTGGCCAGAGATGAAGGAAACAGACCTTACCCTTGTAGAGAAGCTTAATTCAGTGAAACAGAGTTTTCCTCCTTGAACCTAACATTTCTATAAGTTGTTCCCTACTTCATGGGTGCATGGCTATTTTTGACTTTATCACATGATATTGGTTAAGTAATAACTGAGACTACCCTTTAGCTTATCAAGGTTCAAATACCTGTCATGTAAGCCACACTAACTGATACAAAAGTATTTTAAAAAAAAGAACCCAAACTCTAGAGCTACAGTAATGTTCTACACACTAGTGGTTTGACAGAGAGTTCCAGATGTGGGTCTTTCTTGTAGAGCTACCATGTTTATTACAAGGCATTAGGCACAAATCCTGACATTAAGTAGCTTTTTTTCTTCTCATCCTTGTTTAGTTTTTCCACTGCCATTGCATTTTCTCCTACAGTCACAGAGAAACACATGTAAATCCATGATTTCTTTTGGGTCATTTTTTGACTCTTCCGACTCCCATCATAAACTGGCATTAAATGAAACAGTAGACAAAAGATGGGATTGATCAGGAAGAGGTATTAGAGCACAAGAGAATGACAAAACAATGTCTGTAGTTTATTCAAAATGGTAGATTTTCACTGTGAATTAACATAAAAATCAAAATAAATTTACTACCATTTAAGAACAAAGTCAGCCCTAAAAGAGCTAGCAGAGGATCAAGGCTGGGTCTGTAGGTCTTAGTAACATCTTGTTAATTCTTCTAGGTCCTTCTTGATGCCCTCTTACCTGCTCATTTAGGTGTGCAAGATTCATCCCACCCACAAGATGCTTTTGGAAGCACTACTTAGAAGACAGCATGATTTTACACAAACCAATGGACAAAAAGATTACAGGATTTGCTTTTAGCCTTAGCTACAAAGGTCTATTTATCTCTAATCTCTGGCAGTCTGATTACTAGACTTACTTTTGGACTAACCCCATAAAGCTGAAACAAAGCTCAGTTCCTCAAATGCCAAAAGAGCCTTTCACCTTTAGAGTTCTACCTCTGGACTACTCTTCAAACTTCACTCCTACTTAGGCAAGTCAATTCATTTATTTTTTAAAAATGTTTTTAATGTTTATTTATTTTTGAGGAGGGGGGAGAGCGAGGGAGAGGGGGAGAGAGAGAGAGAGAGAGAGCGGGGAAGGACCAGAGAGAGAAGGAGACATAGTCCAAAGCAGGCTCTAGGCTCTGAGCTTTCAGCACAGAGCCCAACACAGGGCCCAGACTCATGAACCTGAAGATCATGACTGAGCCAAAGTCAGTGGCCTAACTGACTGAGCCACCTAGGCACCCCTAGTCAGGTCAGTTTGAATGCTCCTTCCTGGACTAATTTAGATCCTCTGGACTCAGGATGAATTCTCAAAGCATCCTCTGTGTTTTCTGATAACAACTACATACATTATTAAAAATTCAGTTCATTTAACAGTACAAAGAGTTGGAAGGTAAGATATTGTTATGCTGACTTCTAGGATTAGACAACTGCCCTCAGAGATTCTCTGAGTTTGGGAAATGTGGCAGCCTGCCAAGTGGCACTGTCTTTGATCATTCTATGACCACTGTGAAGTTCCTCAATCATTCTGTAACATATTCCCACCTTTGGCCCTTGGTGTTGCTGGAGATACGGCAGAAAGAATTTCACTCAAAAGTGGAGTTAAGTGCCAAGGTGGAGTAGGCACATTAAAGGAATTCAGCTTTGAAGGAGAGAAACAAAGAAAATCACCATGTATACAGACATCGATGCTACAGAAATGAACAGGTTGAATCACAGGACCAAAAGGGGATAGTGATTCCAAATATGGTGTAAGACTCTGTCCCCTACCTCCTTAACCCAGGCTCCACTTCTATCCATTGAAACCCATGTGGATGTGATTCATTTATTCTGAGGACTTTCATTCACAACATATACTATCTTGAGAGAAGACAGTAAATATATTATCGGATCTGTCACAACAGGTGATTTCTTCTGCTCTCTGTCACATTTGATATCTCTTCAGCATCCACTCAATTATTTGCTTCTGTTTTCATTTTTATTTTCAAGGAATTTACTGGCCACTAAATAATTGTGCCAATCAACCTATTCATGACTTGAGATTTCTGGAAACATACCAGAAGGTTCTAAATTATTCTGGTTGTAGCTTCCATTTTGGTCTTTGTCTACGTTGCTTTCTCTTGACTATTAAAGACTCATTTCTGGCCCTGATCATCATCAACTATTGCAAGGACTTAAAAACTTCTTAGCCAAGGCTCTAAATCCCACATTTATCAATGTATTAATCTTATGATATCACACAATATTTTGTCAGGAAGCTTTTCTCCCAAATAATAACATGTATTGAGCCTTTACTATGGAAACAGGCACCACTGTAAGCATTTTCTATGTATCCAGTAATTTGATTTTTGTAGAGACTGTGGCGAAAGAAATGTGTACCCTATAAATGTTGATATTGAGGCACAAATGCAGCTAGAAAGTGGTAGAATAGGATTCAAATCCAGTCTAGTTTCAAGTCCAAATCCTAGCTTCATCATTTTAACCAAATTTAAGGATCATGGATAGGGTTAAATATATCCCAGCTCTATCACAAGATACATATAGCAGAATAGCACTCCAAACAAAGTTAAGATTCAAATATAAAGTTTGTTTTGAGTCACTTAATTATCAATTTAAACTTCTGAAATATAAATTGGACTACAATAGATCTTAGTGGGAGGTCTTTGTTTAATTCTTCAGGGACAATAATTATAGTCACCAACAAAATGGCACCTAGAAGATAAAAACCAGAGGCAAAGATGACTGGTGTTTAGAATGACTACTGCATTTAGTGTCATTGGTATGGATTTCATTTCATCTCTAACACTTACTACCTGCATGATATCAAAGTTCATTTTTCTAATAATCTATTTTCTCATGGTTCTGGAAACTACCTTGCTGCTTATCTGCTACATGCCAGGCTCCCCACTGATCCTGTATGTGCATTACTTCATTCAATTGTCAGATCTGTTGGGTGTTTAATATAATCTCCATTATCTAGGTTGGGAACCTGAAAGTCAAAGACATTAAGTAACTTGACCAGAGACAATAGTTATTCAATAGCATAACTAGAATTTGAATCTAATTCTGCTTTGACTTCAGGATCTCTAGCTGGTACCATTCCAGCCTGGAGAGACAATGTATGAGGGCTGCCACACAGAATCTTGAGGTTTGAATAAAGAACTATATAGGAAAAGTAACTAATATTATAACTGATACCTACTAAGCATCCAAAGAGGGATATCAAGTTGACTTTACAAACAGATCTCCAAGTTTTGTATATTGTTTCTTTAAAGCAGAGACTCGGTATAATAATTAATTTAAAATCATATTGGTCGTATAAACAGATAGCTTTCAGGGGATCTCAATTTCAGAACTATTAAAAGCCTGTTTCACTTGAGGGGTTCAATGCTCACTATACAGCTGACCCTAATAAGGCCTTCATGTTCAGCTCTAGAGCAACTGTTGAGCCCTGTACATAACACCTTACCCTTTTCTATTTTAGTACATATGGGATAGAATTCCAACCTCTAGCACATGACTAATTTTGCTATGCATCCCTGACTATGGCTCCAGAACCTTCTGCTGCACTACAGTCCTGAAATGTCAGAGAATCAATGCTCTTCAGGAGCAGCTCCCAAATCATAATTGATAGAAGTTGTGTAAATGGTCCAAGTCTCTCACATCTTGGTTGGCATAGCCCTAGTCTATTTCCAACATTCTGCAACTGGATAAATGTCAAGCTGGTCATCATGGAAACTGGCTTAATAGCAAGTCCTTTACCCACCTCCCTCCCTTTCCATACTAAACTATATGCTCCCAAACCTTCACTCAGGGTTTATCTCCGTGAGACTATAAAATGAGACAGATCCATTTAGCCAATCCCACTAAGGGAGCTCCCCTGTTTCTACCAGAGTTCTGAGCCCATTAAAAGTTGTAATAAGAACCTCAGTTAAAAAAAGTTGTGGGGCACGTAAGTGACTCAACGGTTAAGCATCCGACTTTGGCTCAGGTCATGATCTTACAGTTTATGAGTTCAAGCCCCACATCAGGCTCTGTGCTGACAGCTTGGAGCCTGGAGTCTGCTTCAGATTCTGTGTCTCCCCCCCCCTCTCTCTCTGCCCCTCCCCTGCTCATGCTCTCTCTCAAAAATAATAATAAACATTTAAAAATTTAATTAAAAAAGTTGTTATAAGAGAATAAATATAGAGACCATAAATATTTTTACTACTGATGAATCTCATCAGCATCTTGCAAACAACTGGCCACATCTTTCTCTATATGGTCCTCCTAACAATGATCTTCAGAACAGCCACTTACTCAGTCTCGGGCAGCCCTGGACAGGGCTACTATTGCCTCTCTCTGATCAGGGGTAACACTGATAGGAAATATGGCATGGAGAGCAGAAGAGAAAGCATGCTACTCTAGGTTTGTCATCGGGATAGAGGGAAGAGAAAGGAGGTGGGAAAAAACATACTAAGTTTTCTTCAACCTCACAAGTCAGTGTCTCTGTCTCCTGAACAGAAAGTGAGTCAAGAGGCAAAGAGAAGTGAGAGGTAACTGCCAAACACCCACACGGAGAGAAACAGGGAAAAGCATGTTTCTAAAGTATGTGCTCCAAAAGTTTAGAGCCCGTCAATATGCAAGACAACACTTTAAACTTTGATGCCAGCATCCCTTTTAAAAAATGCTTCATGAAAATTTTAATCTAATGTCACTCAAAGAACAATTAGATTCAAAGTACAGCTTTTCCATTTCCTGTATTTCTTGAACTGCGCTGAGAAAATGATCAAGAATAAAGAGACATTATTCATACTATTACCTGATCTCTTGTCAGTCTTAGATTCTATAGGTACCAACTAAATCCAGTTTTATAATCTCAGTACAAATACTAAACTGGTAACATGTCTCAAAGTCTTATTTAAAAAACTGGGCATACATTATATTTATTACAATACAAAATGCTCATTTATATCTTAAACACTCATCCCAATATTTAAAATTGTATTTAAACGACTTGAGGTAATTGTTAACACTTAAAATCATGTATATTTGTTATAGCAAATAAAAGTTAAGGATAGTTTTGGGGTGCCTGGGTGGCTCAGTCGGTTAACAGCAGTCTTTGGCTCAGGTCATGAACTCGCAGTTTGTGAGTTCTAGCCCCACGTCAGGCTCTGTGCTGACAGCTAGCTCAGAGACTGGAGCCTGCTTTGGATTCTGTATCTCCCTCTCTCTCTGCTCCTCCCCTGCTCACACTCTGTCTGTCTCTGTCTCTGTCTCAAAAATAAATAAACATTAAAAAATTAAAATAAAAGTTAAGGATAGTTTAATAATGGGGTGCCTGGGTGGCTCAGTCACTTAAGTGTCCAACTCTTGATTTCAATTAAGGTCATGATCTTATGGTTCATAGGATCAAGCCTGGCATCGGGCTCTGCTCTGACAACATGGAGCCTGCTTTGGATTATCTCTCTCCCTCTCACTCTGCCCTTCCCTCTTTCTCCTTCTCAAAATAAATAAATAAACTTAAAAAAAGAGAATAGTTTAATGATGGTTTGTGATTTCATCAATATAAAGTTAGGAAGTTTCAAGATATCTTAGGATGTTGGGTTCAATGATAAATTATAGTGGAACAGGAGACTAACCCTTGTTGAATTAAAAAGTTTTAAATGAATTTCGTAGATATTTTCCAAAGAGCAAATGACCACCATCAAATAATTTTAATTTTACTTGACTAGAGAGGACTAATGGTGGTCAATGTCTTGCTAAAAGGCACAGCACAATTCAGAGATTTCAACACCAGGTGTTCTAGAAACCATACAACCCTCCCCCCTCGCTGCATAACCTCCACCCAGCTTTTGCCCACCAGTAAACCCTTATAGATCCCTCTGACCGAAGACAAAGGTAAGCTGTCCACTGACCCACAACACAGCCACCAGAGTCTCTTGGAACCACCGTCATCACTGCATATGACAAACTCTATTATATCCACATCCTGTACCATATTTTTGGGTCTCTGATGATAGCTAGTATGTATTACTCATCACCTGAATGAAAATTTACTGTTGATACATTTTTTTCAATGATCATATAAGCCCCATAAATACATTCATACAGTTGATGCATCTAGTTTGAAACATATACCATTAACACTGTCATGAATGAACTATCTTTCCTAAATCAAATACCACACAATTCTGGGAGTCCCAACTGAAAATTTACGCAGGAAAATTTGAATGTATCATTTTGATTCTTCTATTTCTTTATTTAGTCAATCAAGAATATAGATAGATGTGTAGAATATAAACTTCTACTGTCTAAACATGTGATATTCTAAAGTACATGCCTTTTTCTTTAATCAAAACGGAAGAATATAGGGCACTTAACACATTTATGAGACTTGTGTGTCACAAATGTACTGTGATCCTTTCTTTGAAACATTTAATGGAGATCTTAGGGAATTGCCATCCAATTTTTAGGCCTTCTATTTCTTCATGATGTTATGATATAAAGTTTTAAGCTAATTATCATATTATTTAAAGACTATCCCTTTATCTTTTGAAAGCTCTAGAAAAAAAGATTATTGTGCATTGAATTTTGTATGGGAATTAATACAATAGTATATCCAAGAATACAAAATCATTACCAATTTGAAAAACCGCTAATCCAGAATTTGAAATAGCCATGACCAGAAGTTGATTTGTAGTTTATCTTTGCAAACCTTCTATAATCACACACGTAGATATACACACATGCACACACATACACCTTCAACAGGATAATTGATATTGATAAAATTATATTAGAGTAAATATTAAAAATATAAAACCAGATTATCCCCTTTGGATTTTTCTTAAAACCTGTCCTTTTTTCCAACTACATAAGAGAACATATCTATGGTAGAAAATTAGGAAATGAAGAAATGGCACCTGTATTCACCTTCAGACAGATCTGATGGTTGGTATTTTAGTTTACATCACTAACATACATATCTAGCTGAGTTCTTTTCAGCCATGTCTTATGTCACAATATATTTTTCCCTTTTATTTCTTGTGTTTCACACTTTTCAATATGCCATATATTAACTAAGCCTTCATATAATTACTCTGAAGAACTGCAGAGGAATAGATAGTAAGTTATGGCATTTTAATATAGTTGACTAGACAGGATATAAAAACACATAAACTGGTGTTAAAATAGCAAGAATGGATGTTATTAACACATTTAATAAATTGACAATGATCTATAAAGACCAGGGAGCCTGAGAAAGACTTCATGGAGAAGATGACATGAGGTTTCCCTTACTGATTTAATAAATCAATACAATTTTAGAAAATAAACAGTAAAAGTAAAAACCATTTGTACAGTCTTCTCAGAGGAAGGAAAAGCAGGACTCAACGTGAGGGGGAAAAAGGCAACTAAAGTTCAATGGTTTAAATAGATGAGAACAGGGGTGCCTGGGTGGCTCAGTCAGTTAAGCCTCTGACTTTGGCTCAGGTCAGATCTCACGTTCATGGGTTCGAGCCCACGTCAGGCTCTGTGCTTACCTCTAGCTCAGAGTCTGGAGCCTGCTTCTGGTTCTGTGTCTCCTCTCTCTGCCCCTCCCCCTCTATGCTCTGTCTCTCTCTGTATCAAAAATAAATAAAAACATTTAAAAAAATTAAATAGATGAGAGCAAACTATAAAATCTACTACGGAGGAAGTGCTGAAGGTTATACAAGTTAAAAAAGGACTTTTTCTCTGCCTTCTTGAATTTCACATTTCTATGAAAGAGAAAAGTGTCTTAGGAAATAGTAATGTCAATGATCATTATGAGGCACTATATTAAAAGGCTATGGTCAAAACACATATGAGTGCTTCACAAATGCCAGGGGGTGAGAGACTTGTTCTGCCTAAGGACTGAAAGGACAGCCACTAGTTAAAGCATTTCAAAGGCTGGTAGGTTTTTGACATTGTTTGCGCGTGTCTCACATCCATTCACCCATATACTAATGACTATATCCATATACTAATAGCTGAAATAAATATATATTTTTCCAATGGGAAATGATCCTGCATCCCACGTTTTGACCATTGACCCACGTCTGGTCAATTAAATGGCCCTCCATGACATCTAGTTAGAGTAACTGATTCAGAGACAGGCCTGGGACCAAGCCAATGAAAGGCGGGTGTGGAATTGCTGATTATGCTCAGCTGATGAGACAAAAGCCTCAAGCCGCACGTACCCTCATAAAGTGGGAACCCACTTAAGAGTACAGTCCAAGAGAAGGACAAACTGACAAATGGAAACAAATAGACTAAACTCTAATCACAGTACTCAAGGTCTGGAATATAGTTTCTGAGTAGAACAAACTCCAAACTGGGCTTTTCAGTGATGCAATTTTGAGAAAAGAAGGTGTTTGAGAAATTCCCTTTTGCTTAACCCTCTTTGAGTTGGCTTGCCTTCAGTATAGAGTAGATGACGTTGAGTGTTATAAGGAATTAATGATGAGCCAGTTATTCTCAGTGAGGAGTCAAATATATATATATATGTATATGTATATACATACACTTATGTATTATTATATATACATATATACACACATATATATATAACAGTATTAGCCCGAGTGAGCAAAGAAAGAAATTTTCTGAGAGAACCTATCATTTTAAAGTACCATCATTTAAAGTACCATTTAAAGCAACACTTGGCATGGGGTAGTGTATTTTGCTTTAAGACACATCCACCAAGAACCAGAAGTTCTCTATTCCTATTCTGTGAATCATCATCACTAAACTGACCCTGTTGTGCTGATAAAAATGCTCTTAGAGCCCTTCCTTTGTTTGTTTTGTTTCAGACATTAGGTGTTGTTTTTTTCCCTCCATGCAGTTTCTCTTTTCATTGACGTGCCAGTGGCGTTAGAGACAGATTGGTGTGATTCCATTCATTGGCACCTCCTGAAGTGAAGGCTGCCACATAATAATTGCTGGTGAGAAGGTGCCTGGTTGTAGACTCATCGCCAGTTCTAGCAAAAATAGAAATGAGTTTTACTTCATCTCCCTCTCAGGAAGCGGTCTCATCATAGAATCTGGAAGCCCCTCCCTCTTTTTTTAAGGCACAGGAAAGATCTGCATGTTTTCAATGGGTGGAAGACTAGAAATTGTTACTGAATGGGAAAACGACTCAACGCTAAGAATACCAGTAAAAAAAAAAAAAGAGTCAAGATAATAAAAGGTATTTGTCACTATCAGATGCAATGGTTTTCTTCAGCTTGATTGTAAATCCCCATTAGGGAGTAAAAAAGTGCCTTTAGCTACCACCACCATGGGATTAGTTCAATGCAACAACTGATTAGTTTAAAAGTAACTAGGTCAATGGCCACTGGTAGAGGGACACTAGAACAAGCCATGGGTGTGGCAGATTATGGGGACACTTATTCTCACATTATTCCCTGATGATTTTTCAAAAGGGCTAGAGAATGCAACCAAATTGAGAGGAACTGTAGAAAAGCAATGATTACACCAGCATCAGTTTCAGTAACACAATTCAGAAATGTGTTCCCTGTAAATAAGGGCTACTAAATGCCAAGTACCAACACCCTCTGAAATTATTCCAACAACTGATTACTAACTACTTGTATACAACTGGCTGTCTAGGAATTCATGAGTTCAACTGCTTTCTTGTATGTTTTGCACTTGTCTTTTTTTTGGGGGTGGGCAGGTGGGTGGTTGTAGGGTTGTCACCACAGAACAATGGAGGATTTCGTTTTGCCATCCTAAATCAAAGGTCATGATGAGGAGGACCATCTTGTAGTTAACTTAACCATAGTCTATTGTTAGCATCCCTTAAATTTCCTAGTTGGAAACTATAATTTTACAAGTTATACCACTATACTATACCATTGTACTTGTGAGTATAGGACAAAGATTAGCAAAAAAATAAAAATAAGGTTTTTTAAATGTAGCTTTCCCCAAACAGAAGAACACATTTTTTAATGAAGCAGGAAGATAAAAGGCAAAGGGTTAACCTTTGTGGATATTTTGAGAGGGGAGTAAAGCCTGTACCTTTCTGGAACTACTCAGTGAAATCGGGAGACATTTGTTTGTAAAAAATTGGTAAGTATGTTGTAGTTAGTCTTGAATTATCTGAGAGGAAAAATCAAAACAAAAATAAACAGAGGGAGCCCTCAAACATTAGGAGATAGTATATGCATTGAACAGACAGCACACATTTCTCTAGCAGCTTCCCATCCCTTGCAAGTAACACTCCCCTCCCTGACCCCTGGTGACTTTGAGGCAGTGGTCCACCATGTATGGGTCAGTCTTTTGTCATCACACTTCTTAGAAGCTGGACTCAGGAAATGGGCTTGGAATCCACTGGTGGATCACTGGGTATGTGGGCAAAACAAAAACCTCTCCTTCTTCTGCTCAATCCCACCCCAAAGAGTAACCCATTCTCTCTGCTTTGCCTACGCTCGACCTCACCCATCCCACCTTTATTTAACCATTCTTAACAGATAATCTACGTTTATGTTCAAATCCTCCCTGCTCCAGAACAAGGAACAAAGCTACATCTTCTCCTGCCAGCTCCTCTGACCTGTTTAATTGAATCAACATTCCTCAGTCATTCAAGATTTAAAAATATGGTGGCCTTTGATACATGTTTCTCACCATCCTTTCCTTTCATCTAGTCAATTGCTAAATATTGTCAATTCTACTTCTTTGGTGTCTCTCATATACTTTACCCCTATTCACTTCAAGAGCTTTCTAACCCACCTATTTCCTTGTCAACTTGACTGCATAGTAATCTATATCACAGACCTGAGGAGTCTGGTTGTGCAAATGTTCATCTCAGAAACGTTTCCTGATTCCCAGTTACCCTCAAATGTTACTCTCAACTCCTTCAGCCTTCTCTCATCCACATGGTTTCTTATAAGACCTTCATTCAACACTGCTCAACTCTCACCAAGTCCACAGTACCCTAGGAAAAGGCTCAGAGAATTGTGTGGGCTTTTTGTACATTTTCCCATTTTAAAATTTAGTATTTGACGTCTTCACATTTCTGGCATCCATTCTCCTTGAGTAAATAAGAGAAGTATATCAAATGTATCAACCAAATGTATCAATCAAATGAGAAAACAATACAAAGCAAAATTAACTAGCTGACTATGGCACACAGATCTGATCTAAGAAGTATTATGTAAAACTCTCCCCTTAATGCACACAGGTAGAGAAAAATGTCTTACCCTAGGCATAGAGTTAGAATAGATTAGTGATTTGCTAGAGTGAATTTGGCTTCTTGCACAATCAAGTATGTCTTTTGTATTTCCTTGACCAGACCAAATCTTGAGCCAACAGAGAAGGAAGAGATGGTAGGTAGGTGGAAACTTGCCTATGGTTTCTCATAGTTATCCAATTTATGGAATTACAGGGTTCCCACTTGGTTTTGACTAATTTTCACATTTCCAACTGCCCACAGGAGAGCCCTGCTCTGAATAACTCCAACAGAACATGGTCGAATTAAATCAAACACAAATCGACCACAGCTTCACCATGAGTCGCCTCCTCCTTGAGACCTCCCTAGTTTTATTAAGGACTCCACTATTTAGAAAACATTGAGGTAGACTTTTTTATTACTTGCCATTTAGCCATCCTCTCCTTCACAATGGTGTTGAACTCATCGAGACTCTTAAATCTGTGCTCTCCTTTATTCTTCTGATACCACCATGGTGGTTAAGATTCTGAAAGCTTCTTAGCTGGAAAACTTGCCTGAGCTTTGGTTTCCTGTCTCCTCTTTCAATCTATCCAGCATTTCATGGATGCACTTCCGGTTACATGGGTCTTTCCTAAGCTCAAAACTTCCTACAGTTACATTTGCAAAGGCATTAGGCCTAAGTTAAATAGTTTGTGGACAGGCTTACCACCACCTTTTTTACCCTGTTTTCACATGTTAGCATTTTTTCCCTTAGCATCAGTACAGAATGTATAACTGTCTTCTAGCACTATGCTGCACTAGACAAATCAAAAAACAAAAAGATACTTTTTAAAGGTTAGATGATCATTTCATATTGTTTATGGAACAATAATAATTCCTACATGGTACTCACCCTTTGCCAGACACTGCTCTAAGAGCTTTATTATATTAACTCATTTAATCATTACAACAACTCTATGAAATGAGTAGAATAAACTGTACCACAGTTCCCTCCCTCCACTGTCAGATTAATCATTCTAAATCACAGCTCAAAACATAGCATCATCTCTAAAATCCTCAAATATTTCTCTGTTGATTTATAACAGGTTCCACTGTGTATCCTGGAAATCTGAGCCCTGTGCATTGTGACCCTAAGCTGCCTTCACACCTTCTACTCCATTAGCATAATCCCATATGACGGCTTCCTACCAAAACACATCTCCTGCTTCCCCACTTCCCCATCCAACTTCCTTCCCCTGCTCCCAGATCTGCAAGATGAAATTACACTCATCCTTCAGCCACCAGGTCTTGCTACCAGTTGTTTTCCTGAAGATTTTTTTAATGTTTATTTTTGAGAGGGGGAGAGGGGCAGAGAGGGGGGGGGCCGAGGATCTGAAGCAGGCTCTGTGATGACAGTAGAGAACCAGATATGGGGCTCAAACTCATGATCTGTGAGATCATAACCTGAGCCAAAGTTGGAAGCACAACTGAGTGAGCCACCCAGGCACCCATTTTCCTGAAGATTTTAATTAACATACTTGTATATGATTCTCCCTCCCTAAAACCTAATCCATCACAGCAAACCTTTTAGTAAGGACCAATTCCCCACGTTCTGAAATAAATTCCTGAAACATAGCAATTAATTTTTCTCCATTGTGGTGGAAGTTCAGTGAAGACAGTCTGTGTCATTTTTATCTTTGTCTTTCCCCAGAGGAGAATGAAATAAGTTGATGAACAGAAATGATTAGAATGGCACCTACTACATGGTAAATACTCAATAAAGTATCCTTTGCTAGGGAAACTATTGAATTTTCATGAGAAATTCAGCAGCACCATGTTCCTTTTGTCACCAGCTAGATGCCAAGACCTGACCTTGTCTGCCCACATGCTTGTACCCACTAACCTTTGTCCCAGGAGTTTCCTTAAGCTCTGCTTTCCAGCTTATCTCTTAACTCAGGCAAATGGGAAGTAAAACTGTCCCTTGAGGGGATCTCAACTGCCCTGAGAAGACCTCCAGCCAGGCCAGACCACCCAGGCCACCGTGAGCTTAAGCCCTGACTCATGCCCCTGCAGATGGGCTGTGGAGCAGCCTAGAATGACCGAGAGCTACCTTTACTACATTTTAATACTAAAATCTCTGTGCCAGGAGGAAACTCAGCTTCTTTTACATATGTAGGGTATGTGTAGGCATGTTTCCTTAAGACGTATGCACTGCCTAATGCTCAGTTTCTGATGACAGATGACAAGGCTTGCCTGTCTAGACATTCATCCTAACCCTAAACAAAAGGAACCACCATCCACCCTTTCTCGGGAGTCACGGCTTTGGAAGCCACATCCCTGTGATTGCCTTATTGCTGCAAATAAAGTTTTCTCTGTGCGACAACTCCACCTAGTGCAGCTTCTGACTTTTCAAGGAGCAAACCGAGCTCGGGTTGGTTCCGTTCCACCTTGACACACTAGCCTCATCCCTCTGTTAGAAGTGAAGACGCTGTATCTCACATAGGCTGAATGGAATTTTCACATTTTTATACAGCAAATCGTGGCAGCGCAAGCAAGGGTTTGAACCCAGATTTTAAAAAAAACAAACTTTTTTTTTAAATGTTTTTGTTTTTGAGAGAGACACACAGAGTGTAAATGAGGAGGGGCAAAAAGAGAGGGAGACACAGAATCTGAAGCAGGCTGTCAGCACTGAGCCGGATGCAGGGCTTAAACCCACCCACTGTGAGATCTTGACCTGAGCCAAAGTCAACCACTCAACCTAGTAAGCTACCCAGGCAGGTGTCCCAAACCCAGATATGTTTATATGAAGCCGTCACCAGGCTAGACCCAAAGACCTGACCTTTACCACTCACCTGTTTATACTCAGTGATATTTGTCCCATGTTTTTCCTTAAGCTCTTTCTGTGCAGCTGATCTTTTAACTCATGCAAAGGACCCTATGGGGTAACACCCCATGAAGGAAACCAAACCTCCTCTCAAGCAATAACGACTGCCTGCAGGACGACCAGTTTGAACCCAACCACAGACTCGCACCTGCACAGATGGACCATGGAGTGACCTCTGGAATGAGAGACAACCCCTTACCTCATTGTAAAACTAAAATCTCCGCCCAAGGAGGAGCACAGACTTCATTTACATAACATACAATGCATGGACAGGCATGTTTCCTTAAGAGGCACATGTGGCCTTTGGCCCACCTCTACAAAAATGACAAAGTTCCCCTTTCTAAATATTCACCTTAACTCTAAATGAAAGGAACTCATTCATCCTTGTTCTGGGAGTAACAGCTTTGGAAATTATTCCCTGTGTCTTTGTTCATTACAGATAAAGTTTACTTTGTGCAACAGCTCACCTGGTGTATCTGTGATTTTCCAAGCAGTTACGTCACGTTGGTTGAGTTACAAAGCTAATGCTCTCCTTAATGTATTTTGCTGTCTGTCAGCATTTCGTGATGGGTATTCATTTATTAAGTTAATTACCGACTCTGAGGCTAAAATTAGTATTAATGCGTTGCAAATCCAAATCCTTGATCTCAGGCCATATATAGCTTGTTCCTAGTAAAAAGAAAAGTACAGGCCCAAAATGAGTCATTTAGGCCAAATCACCAAACTGGGACTTAGCACTTGACCTAATCAATATTTCAACCTCCCCCAGAAAGGCAGGCCAAGAATTTCCTCATCCACACCAAAGAGGAAATTTGTCACAGGCACCCTCTCCATCAAAGGCCTCAACAGATGAGGTGATCTGCAAGGTAAAAGCCCGATTCTTTTCTCCCTAAGGGAAACCAACCCCTTCAGAACCAATCCTTTCTTTTCATTTGTTAATTATTTCCTTGTCCTACTGTCCTTCCTAAAAAACCTCCCACTTTGTACAACTTCTTGAAGCTCCCCCTCTGCTTGACAGATGGGATGCTGCTTGCTTCATGAAATTGATTATTAAAGCCAATTAGATTTTTAAAATCTAGTCAGTTGAATTTTAACACTGCCTTTAGTTATTTGGAAGGGTTAGGGGAACCCAATTACAGAGGGTGTGCGCATGGCAGGAGTCCCCACACCAAGCGATTTTCTGCCATCAGCTGGGGGGTTCCTACAATTCAACTCAATTCTAACACTCTTTTCCCAGAGACAGCTCCAGATTCTGTGGGTTAAGAGCTCAGTCCCTTCCCACTTTAGATGCCCTTCCCGGTCTCGGTCCTTACCTGTACTTCTGATCCATCAGCTATAGATTGAGGGTCCAACAACCCCTCCTTGGGGTTGATTAATTTGTTATAGGGACAGAAGAACATTTTATTTTCTAGATCATGGTTTCTTATAAAAGGTCGTAAATCAGAAACAGCCAGACGGGAGAAAAGTCTTGGGCTACATGTGGAGAAAGGGCACAGAGTTTCCAGGCCTCGTCCAAGCGTGGCACCCCCCCCCCCAATCTCATTTTTATTACTCCAGAAGCTCTCTGAACCCCATCCTTTTGGGATTTTATGGAGGCTTCATTACACAGGCACAACTGATTAAATCAGAGGCCATTAGCGACTGATTCGGCCTCCAGCCCCTCCCTTCTCCCCAGGTGTCTGGCATCCCTACTGCATTCAAAGAGTTGCTTCACTTGTATAACAAAAAACACCTATATGCTCTCATTATTTAGAAAATTCCAAAAATTTCAGGAGCTCTGTGACAGAAATGAGGATGAAGACCAAATATCTCTTTCTTCTTATAAATCACAATTTCATAGTTGCATATAGAGGTTTGCTGGGATGCAGCCATACTGCTCCATTTACATATTGTTTATGGCTGCTGGATGGCGGTCGCTTAGTTATTACAGAATTGTGTAGTTGTGACAGGGCCTAAAATATTTCCTATCTGGGTTTTAGAGAAAAAAAAATTAAAAAACTGACCTTTGGTCTCAGTCAGTGATTATCAACTCCGGTGCATATTAGAATCACCTACCATGGGGTCTTCCTACCTCTAGAGACTCATTACATTGCTCTGGGCTGGGAAGGTGGGCATTTATGGTTTTTAAAAACCTCTCAGGTGATTCTAATGTGCAGTCAGGCTTAAGAACCACTGACAAGGAAATGCTTTTACAAGCTGATTGTGATAACAATCAGAACCACCGGAGACAAAATTGGAAAATACGACCAAGTCACAATTCAGAATTTTGTAATATGCCCACTTGGTAAAGATACTGGTATGATTTACTCAGTGATTGCATGAGGCTCACAATGTATAGGCACTAATTTTCTGGCTCTGATGATAAAGCCACTGGAAAGCAAAGAAAGGAGCCCCATAATAAAGTCTGGGATGAGTCTAGCCTAGCACCTACTTGATTTCCCTAAACAAAACTACATTTTATTCCAGAGGATCCGACAAAGGCAGTTAATTAGAAGATCATTTGTGCCTTGATTAGAAGCCTCACTCTGTGAACAGTACAGAATGCCACTTATATTAAACACAATTGAAACAAGAGGAACACAACTGTAGTACACTTGTGTTGTCAATTATCTACCTAATCAGCTTATAATTGTAGCCACAACTGTCATATGAATCTCATAATAAAGAATAATTCTTTATAAAGAATAGCCCTCCTCCACACACATGCAACCTCCAGTCCACATTTACGTAGAAAGGGTTATAAATCATTCAGTCACAACGTTTTGGCTGTATGTGTGGTGTGTGTGTGTGTGTGTGTGTGTGTGTGTGTGTGTGTGTGTGTGTGAGAGAGAGAGAGAGAGAGAGCGAGAGCGAGAGAGAGAACACCTAAGTAGCTTTTGCCTTTCTAATTTAATAGAAATGTGGCTGTCTTTGTGAATTACAAAAAGAGACCCAAAGAGGAATCAGTGTGTGAAGAGAATTGTTCTAGAGTTTTCATACTCACCCATCTCATAAAAGATACTTTCATGTAATACTTCCTACAGAATTTGAGGAGCCCTAGAGATGTAAACTACTAGGAAGGGTATTTAGGGTGTGACACAACCAGGGTCTAGAATTTACTATCTGGCGTCATTAGAATGAGTAACGGTAGCCAGAGAGGAATCATGTCCAAATCTCCCACTGCCGTTACTCACAGTAAAAATAGCTGCAGACTTGTCTGTCACTGAGCCTGTGCCCATGAGATCCTCACAGAGAGCTGAAATCTGTGTCACTGAAAGAGAGGGGAGGCCATGATGATAATGGAGATGATACTATTTATAGAAATCATTTCCTTCCCTTCGACTCCTACAAACCTGTATACAAGGAACTTCTATTGCTCAGAGGGACTGGGGAGGAAGAATCTACCTCTTCCCTCTCTCCCTGTTGGCAGGGGGATCATTTATTTGATTGGTGAATCAGCTAAAGTACTGTGGTCAATTGGCCTCACTTCTCTCTCAGGCATGACTAATAAGGTAAATGCTGATTGTGCTGCTTCAATCACCAATCTTGCCCTTTCTGTGCTTGCTAAGGTGGGAGCTTATCTCCCACCGTCCATATATCTGCCTCTGCAGAGGCAGCCCCCACCCCACCTGAAGAAGGTCTGGAGAAGAGGGAGGATCTACTAGGAAACCTGAGGTCATGGTCCTACTATGTTTTTTTTTTTTAATGTTTGTTTATTTTTGAGAGACAGAGACAGAGACAGAGCATAAATAGGAGGGGAGGAGCAGAGACAGAGGGAGACACAAAATTCAAAGCAGGCTCCAGGCTCTGAGCTGTCAGCACAGAGCCCAGTATGGGGCTTGAACTCTCAAACCAGGAGATCATGACATCAGCTGATCTCAGATGCTTAATCCACTGAGCCACACAGGTGCCCCTTCCTGATATGTTTTTTAATCAAAATAGGCAGAAATAAAGCTGGCCAACTGATTCAGAATGTGGAGGGGAAATGTATGTTGATTAACTGGTTGCTTCAAACTCACAACAATACAGTTTGACGTGTTTATAACTGTTCTTCATATGATTCAGAGCACAGGCTTTTCATAATAACCCTATGAGGTCACGGAAATCAGTATTTGTTTTAGATCACTTTTGAACATTTCTGTCTCTCTTTTCTTGTGTTCATTCATCTGTTAAAGAATCTACTGCAATTTTTATTCCTTCCTCTGTCCATCCTTCCACCACACCTCTGAAAATTTCTTTTTTTCAATGTTTATTTATTTATTTATTTATTGAGAGAGAGAGAGAGAGAGAGAGAGAGAGAGAATCCCCAGCAGGCTCAATACTATCAGTGCCGAGATCCATGCATGGGCTTGATCCCATGAACTATTAGATCATGGCCTGAGTAGAGATCAAGAGTCAGACACTGAACTAAGCCACCCAGGTGCCCCAAATTTATTTATTTATTTTTGACAACACCCATTGCTCCAAACTTCGGTGTTCCTTCTCCAACAACCTCTACTAAGCAGACTGGTTATTTCTCCTAAGAAGTTTTCTCAGTCCCTTAAATAAGCACAAGGAGTCACAAACAGCTGGTAAGAATACATCTAGATGTAGAGAGGGGAAGAGAGTGGGATTGCCAGTTTCATTCTCTAAATAAAAATTATTGACTCCTACCATGTGCTAGGCACTGGAAGTATGAATGCAAAACACCCGTGGTCTCTCTTTTCAGAGGGATCACAGTCTAAAGCCTAAAGTTTAGTGGTCCAGGGGTGCCTGGATGGCTCAGTGGGTTAAGCATCAGGGTCTTGCTTTTGGCTCAGGTCATGATCTATGGCTCCTGAGTGCCAGCCCCTCACTCAGAGTGAGGAGCCTGTTTGGGACCCTCGCTTTCTCCCTTTCTCCCCCCCACCCCACTTGCACTCTCATTCTCTTTCAAAATAAATAAATAAACTTTAAAGTTTAGTGGTACATTACCTTGACCAGCCATTGCGTCCTGTATAGGCCCCATTTGTCCCTTTGTGTCCCCATAACTGTGTTGCCCGGGATGGTACATGCAGCACTGCGGAAAGAAAGAAATGCTGATGATAACACAGCTACAGAAAAGAAAGGAAAGCAAAATCCATTTGGGGGACCATTACTGGAGTTCTATTTCTTGTTCTTGTGCCTTTTCTTCTTTGCCTATTCTAAGTAAGGACATGAAGGGGATTTTGTGAAATCTGTTCTAACTACCTATTAGAACAAAGCAGCTCATTCAGCCTCATGGCAACTAATGGAAAGACAGAAAGAAAAAAAAAATAACCTCAAGTAGGAATAGGGTACTAAAATTTAATAAACTTTTAAAAGCAAAAAGTATTTCTTTATTCAACTCTCTTTGGAAGAATGACCTAAAAAATAAAAAGTAAATAAATAATGAGTTTGAACAAGACTGAATGTAGTAAATATCCAGAATCATTTCAAATTACTACTGAACATTTTTTTAGAGATGGCCCTGAAGCATCAAAGACTCTTAACGATGCAGCAATCAAATAAATGCAATTTGCACAACACTCTGCATTATTATTATTTCAGTAATGAGAAGCACTTTTCAGAGATTGGTTCTACATTAACATACTGGAAGGCAGATGGTCATCATAATTTTAAGAACATCATGAGTTAATCTTGGCCTTGGCTTCCTTCAAACATTACAAACCACACAACTTTAAAATCTGCCAGCTTGAGTGCAAATTGTATCTATTACGTTTTTTTTTTTTTTTATATGCTCTAAAATTTTCTTCTTGAGAGAATTCATCAGTCTTTCATGGATTGTGGAGAGAGTAGGGAATCTGGAAGAAGCCGGCTCAGTTTGGATAATTGCAATGAACACTGTAATCTTTACTAACTTAGTCATAAACATTGATCTGATTTTTTTGAAATGAACTAGAAGACAGCCGTCAAATTATGTAGGTCCACAGTATGTTGGCATGTTAACAACGTATTAGTGCAATTTAAAAAATTTCTAGTGGTTGTTTCCTTTTACATATGTTTTCTTTTATAACTTTTATCATGACATCCTCCTTAGAGTTTTTAAAAATAAAGTCTGATATCACCGATGTTCCTTCTCTAAGAACACACAAAAGGGTAGAAAAATCTGTTTTGAAATCCTAATGCCGCTGTTTCTCAAGTGAATGTCTTTGGAAAAGTTACTTAACATCTCTGAAGATTTCTTATCTGTAAAATAAGAATAATAGTACCTACCTTCAAGAATAAAGAAATTTTACAATATTCTCTCTTCTCCAAACAGCCCACATGAACCCAATCTTCACATATATTCATTCATTCATAGAGTCAACATTTTCCCAATTATTCTGCTCTGATACATGTATCAGTTCCAATGGAGAAAACATAATTATGCTGAAAGGTATTTGAACCCTAAGAAAAATGCTGCAAACCGAATTATTCATGGTTCTCCTGCTGAGTTCAGGTTTTAGACCTGAGATGTGAGTTTTGGCACTGGTGTGGGAATGGTTAATGGCTGCCACCAAACATTGCTGGCCTCTAAATATATTATCGTTTGCCTATGTGAATTATCTCCTCATGTTTGTTGAGAGAACAGTGCTTACCTGAAATGCTGCAGTATCATAAAATCATTCTTCAGTAATACATTCTGGGTGAAGGGGGGCTATATCAGTCAGACAAGATTCTCAGGCCACAAGATTTAAGTAATCAAGTCAAGTAATCAATGGGTTTTATAGCTCATAATGGACAAGTTCATCTTTCACTTAAATAACCTGAGTAGCTAAAAGCTTTTGGTAATTTTCTCATTATAAAATTCAGTTGTTTAAAGACAAACTGTTTTTCTAAAATCGACCAGGCATGTTCTGTAAATCGCAGTTCTGGCACCTTGCTCTTACAACCCCCATATAAATACCGTCCTTTCTGAAGTTGATTTCGGATTCATAGAATATTCATTTGTGTGCCTGGACACTTCATCAAACAAAAAAAAATTCTGCATGATTAAACAGAATATATTATTCTGCCTCTGTATTTGCATAATAAGTCAGACCTACACTGTGGGTCACTGAGTGCTAGTTACAGCATCTAACACGTTGTACCTTCAACCTAGCTCCTAATTTTAAAATTAAAATAATTTTAAAGGGATACAAAGTTTCCATAATTATTGAATTGTAAATGGATATTGGAGAATATGTGAACTATTTTAATATGAACATTGCAGCTATGTGATGCCGAAGCAAATAATTCTATCCATTATGCAGGTCAGCCATACAATGGTTCTTACACCTACTTTTGGGACAGAATACTGTGTTTGGGTATCATAGATATAAAATTCTTTCACAGTCCAGGCTCCAGTATCAGCAATGGGATGCCTTTGCTTGTATCACTCTGTGTTCTCCCTGTTGCCTGCTTAAATATTAACTCTAATATCCTCAATGGAGGTATATATGAAAATAACTGGACTCAAGTCATAAGATATCCCACTATTATATATTTAAATTTTTTAAATTATTAAATATTATTTAATAGTTATTAAATATTAATAACTTAAATAAGGTTTATATTATTATAATATAACTAAATAATATTGAAATTATTAAACATTAAATTTAATATATTAAATTATTAAAATTAAGTTATTAAATTTAAATTTAGATATTAACTACCATATCCTCAAAGGAGATATGTATGAAGATAACTGGACTCAAGTCATAAAATATCCAACTATTAAATATTTAAAATTATTAAAATATTAAAATTGAAAGTAACAATGATCCAAAACAGATCCTTGGGGTTCCCTGGGTGGATCAGTAGGTTAAGTAGTCGACTCTTGATCTCAGGCTCAGGTCATGATCTCAGGATTGGTGGGATAGATTCCTGCATTGGCTGGGCTCTAAACTGACAAGTAAAGCTTGCTTGGGATTCTCACTCTCCCTCTCTGCTCCTTATCCGCTTATGCACATTTGTGCTCTCTCTCAAAATAAATAAACATTAAAGCAAAGCAAAACAAAACAGATCCTCATTTTGCTCATAATTAGCTATATAAATGCATAATATATGAAAAATTATTCAGAGTCTCTATGATAATATGACAATTGAAATCTATTTTACATGTGGATACTTATAAACAATGGAAAAATATATTGAACGTAAAAATACAGAAACTAATAATAGTGCACCTATATATTAGAGTGGATGCTTCCAAGTAGGAAACTAAATTATATTCTTTCAAGGTTTTAGATTTATCTGATCATGTCTGAAGTTGGGTGAGGCAGGCCCTCCGGAAGACTATTTATATAACGGATCCAGTAACCTTCTGAGAAATGTCTTATTTCAGGAGAAAAGAGAGTTGAGCTGCACTAAGTTGGTCCAAGAACGATAAATTAATGCCAAAGAGGAAGAGTGGTTGTGAGCAGAGAACAGTATTGATCACTTGTAATCCAATCTTCATGAATTTATGTCTGACAGTTGAGTAGACTGGTTAAAATTTTTTAAATCAGTAAAATAAAAGAACTGTTTTAGTGAACTTGGTGAAAACATTGAGGAAATGAAGTAGTTCTACTTTGTACCTGGGAAACAGAATAAATCAAAAGTAGGGGAATGAACTATCATCTCTCTAGTTCTCATGTATGTGAATATGAAATATGAAAGTTCGTGTGAGCAAAAATACAGACCAGAGAAAGAAGGAAATAACATAGAATATTAATAAGTATTTGATGGCCTCAACAGAAGATAATGGAACAGACCAGAAACAAACAAACAAACAAAAACAAATAAAAGGCCTATAAGATGCCCCCCTGGAGAGTTTAATAACATTTGAGTTGAACTCCATGTTTGTAACTTTTCTCCTTCTAATTTTATAATATATGAGCAGTGCAGGAAGAAGAATTAAAAAAGGCACAAATTATAGCAAAAATAATTCACTTTTTGACCTTATCAAAATTAGGAAGAATTAGAGGAAAATGGAGTTCTCGCAGGGGACCACAAAAACAATAACCACAACAAAATTCTATTACTGTTATTGTAATCTTCTGTTTACTCTTCACTGGGATAATCTTGTTATTTTCACATGTTCACATTGGAATACTATAGTTACATTAAATATAATACTCATTGTACTCACTGACTCATTCCTCGAATAAACTAGTTTTCTCGAATTACTTAGAAGTCAGCTTTTCCTGTCATGTCTATATTTGCAGATATAGGCGATGGCAACCCTAGGAGCCTGGGTTATGAAAGCAACACAGTATCTAGATAGCCGCATATACTTGTTCTTCTCTTTGTTGAGTGCTGATGATCTTGGCTTGCTTTTGTTTTTCTGTTGACTTATTTTTAAAACACATACTACAGCAGTCTTCCTCCTCCAGAAGAAATCAACACAGTGATTAATACTGACCCTTGGGGCATAATTTCATGTCATTACACAGTGAAACCAAAGACAGTAGCAAAATGATGCATTTTTAAAGCCTCTCTACTCAGCCCCATTTCTGTGATTTTTAATATGCTATTACAAGTCAAGTTTTGTCATTTTCTCAGAAAAGTGAATGTCAGGGATGATATTGCCTTCATTTATTGTTGTGTCAACAAACGTTCATGTCCACAATGCCATCAGACAGGACCCTAAAAATTGCACCGTGACATTATAACAGGACTGAATTTGGTGCTGTGGTATAAAAGACATCAACTTCAAGACATTACAAGAGGAAGAATATTTTGTACAGAAACTTCATAGATAAAATTATTTAGGGATTTGAACTGAACATTTTGAGGCCGACTGCTTTAGCTCCATATTTTTAATCAGTTTCTGAACATTTGAATCCCCACAAATTGCATATGACAGAAATACGTAACGAATAAACAAATGAATAAATTCTTCAGTTTTGAGAGTACAACAGGGTTGCAAATACCTACTTTCATTAGACTAACGAGCTTTCTTAAAGGCACCATTGATGGTGGAGCCAGAATACTGGAAGTCATTATGTCACTACTTAATTGCTGGCACAAGTCATGTGGGATCTGTCTGGTTGGTTTTCCAGTTCATTCCGTCCCTACCTGTCTGTCCAGCTCTGGTGCTTGGTCATTGCTTCTTCTAGTGCACTCCTCTGACCAAAGCTCTTCATTCCCTATTCTGATACCTGTGAATTGTACTTTTTCATACTGACTTTTAAGGATTTCCATGATTGTGCCTTACTGAACTCCATTTCCCATCCTTCTCTTTCTTGTGAGTTATTCTTTCCTTGTCCTGGAGCTCAGGCATTACCGGATCCATGCCCCTTCAACAACCATTCCTACTTCTGTGATTTACATCATCACCTTCTCCTTTGCTACAAATACACTGCTCCTTTCTGTCCTTTCAAATGCTAATCAGTCTTTAATACTTAGTTACAGGGCTTCTGTGAAGTCTTTTCAAACTCACTGATATCTCATTGATCTTTCGGTCATTTACTCATTTACTACTTGCTGGTGTACAAAATTATCAGCTGCCAGCAATGCGAATACTAGTACAATTCAGGTCCAAGTTTTGAAATTCTTATATTCTAGTGGGAAAAGATGAACATGTAAATAAGTAATTACAATGTAGAGAGATAAGTGCAAATCTGAATACATACAGATGGCTACAAGATTACGTTTACAATCCTTAAACATCTTTCACATATTGAAGAACACATTGTATATTTGTTGCCCTATTGTTTTTTGATGTTGTCCATGCATTCAGTTTGGTTTGCAGGATATGTATATTGAGGACAAAAGAATGTTGGATTGCAGTATGTTTGCGTGATCTTCACACAGCCTAACATAGGGATTATTAGTTGATTTTTCCTTTCTCCCTGTGGTTACCTCAATTTATAGAAAAAATCAGCAAATGAAAGCAAATCTTAACATTATTTTTCAATATGGTCTCTTTAAAATGTTTGACTTATACAAAGGGAATAAGCAGGTAATTCATACAAGGAGAATAAAAGTAGGAACTACAAATATAGAAGGATATTCAACCATACAAACTATTAAAGGTTTGTAAAAAATAATTTGACAAGAGACCATTTGATAAAATATGTTATAGCTTTAAAATATTCTGGGTCATATATCATATAAATTACACTATTTGTTGGTAAATAACAGAGCACCTGGGTAGTTTATTTATTTATTTTTAAATATTTCTTTATTTTGAGAGCGAGCGAGCACAATAGGTGAGGGGCAGAGAGGGAGAGAGAATCCCAAGCAGGTTCTGCACTGTCAGCACAGAGCCTGACATGGGCCTGAAACCCACAAACAATGAGATCATGATTTGGGCCAAAATCAAGAGTCAGAGGCTTAACCAACTGAGCCACTCAGGCATCCCATTAAAATCCATTTAAATTCTAAGGTTTTTAAGAAATCTAGTGAATGACATGTATAGCATCTCAACAATGTTGTCAAAGAGTCATTCATTCATTTATCCCACTGGGGATTCAGCAGTTAACACTATAATTATTATTCTCTTAAACTTATATTCTAGCCATGCTTGGGTTGGAAGTCAGAGACAAATGGAAATAGTAGACAGGTAAGCAAATAGATAGATGATTGATGGATAGATGGATAGACAGAAGATGGATAGATAGAAAATAGAAGATCTGCAGATGGGAAATGTGTATGAGCATACACACACACAAGTACACACACGCATATTAGAGCAGATGGTGAAAACTACTAAGAATAATAAAGCAAAGTAAGAGTGTTTGGGGCTTTTGACTTTCTAGCCTTCCATATTAATTAGCAATATCTCTGTTCATGTTCACAGAATGGCTACAGCAATATCATTCACTGTAAAAGAGGCAACGACCAAGCATGGGAATTGGATAGATGGGTAGGGACAGAAAGAACAGGAAAACCAACCAGACAGAGTGACATAGTGACTTCCCAGTCTTTGGCAGAGAAAGCATAAGAATCAAGAATCAAGATGATGAGTTTTTCTTTTCTGGAAGCTTTCTGTTTTCATGGGATGTAAAATATTTCCCAGAATTCACTTAGCCAGCACTCCTCATTTCTTGTTGGGCAGCAGTCAGTCACGTGCCCTCCCTACACTGAAGACTGAAAATGGTGGGATTATCATGATTGGCATAAAAATGACTCGTCCTCTGGAGCCACACAAGGAGCTTCTCTTCCCACCACGCATTGTTACCCAGTTTGACAAGAGAGCCAAATCAGTCCTCTGTTATAAGGGAGGGAAGGAGGGAGATAGCTTTAGGGGAAGTCAACCAACATTGTCTCTCCACAAGGTTAACTTAGGAAGTTAAACTGGCTGCCCGTAGTCACAGGGCTATTAATCTGCAGAGCTCTGACAGCAGCCTGAATCTTTGGACTCAGGTCTCTGCTTTTTCATTGTGGAGCAGACTGTAGCCCCTGCTGTTTTGTCCCAGGCACATTGCTAGCACCGTCAGAGAGTAGATGCACATGGATGAAATGGGTGAATGCATAGAATACACTAAACAAAAACACTAACACGTTTCTCCAGCATGTGTTGGGGTTTTTTAAACGTATTCCAGTTTTTCAACTCCCTTCTTAAAATGTTGGGTTGACTTTCTCTATGTGTAAGAGATTTTCCAGACAAGTGGGTAGAGCTTGGGCTCCTGATGGTCACTGTCTTACTTCTATCACTAACTTGTTATGTGGCCTTAAAAGTCATGTGATCATTTTTCATCTCTATTTCTTTCTTTTAGAAAGAAACTAATTGCATCTTCCTTATTGAATTTTGGTAATGACCATACATAATTTTTACATGTGATAATAAATGCACAGTTCCTGACACAAAGCTATCATTTATTAAGTGATAACTCTTGTTTTTTTAAGCTTTATTTATTTTTGAGAGAGATAGCATGAGTGATGGAGGGGTAGAGAGAGAGGGAGACAGAGGATCTGAAGCCCATTCTGTGCTGATAGCAGCAAGCCTGATGTAGGGCTCAAACTCATGAACCCTGAGATCATGACCGAGCTGAAGTTGGTACTTAATCAGCTGAGCCACCCAGTGCCCCAACTCCTGTTCTTAATAATACATTGCACTTTTTACACCTATAATTTTGTTTTATTCCTTAGTAACTTAGTTTTACCTGCTAATCATGTCTTACTGGACCATCTCTAAGAGCTTAAAAGGCAAGAAAATGAACAAGTTATTTATTTACTATTTTAACTCTGCAGATTTCTCAATGCACAGTAATTAATAGTAAATATATATCAAGTGATTCTATCCATCTATTTATCTACCTACCTATCAATTTATCTATCTGAATAGAGTTCTTACTGTGGATCCTCCATAAAGAAATGTTGAATAAGTAACATTGAAACTCAAAAGTCTTATGATCTGATGGTCCTAAAATCATATATTTTGACTTTCTGTGAATCTTACAGAAAGCCCTAAAAATAATTTATTTATATTTTCTCTTAAAGCCCAAATAGGGATAAATAAGAAACATCACATGAAGTATTTTCTCAATCTGCAAAGACAGAGGGCTTTTTGATATAAGATTCAATGAGGTTAGCTAGTATAACTCCTCAAGCAGTATTGGACAAGAAACTATTCGATTTAGCCAAGGTATTTGAAATTAAGCCTGGTGTGGAAGTAAGAGGAAGTAAATTAACTTGGTTAAGTCTTCTCTCATTTTATGCTGGAAGAATACAAATTATTTTTATCAGAAGCATCCTTTGATGTCGATGTTGATGTCAGTTCAATTGCCCTCCCAAAGCAGAAGTTCAGTGCAGGGGCCCAGAAGTTTGTATTTCCCATTCAGTTATCTCCAAGGAAGATATATGAAGCATATATTTGCATGAGTCTGAAACACCAGCCTAAGGGAAAGAAACTGAAGCCTATCTGCTTGTGAACAATGGGCTTCATTTCATGCTTTGTTCTATCGAGCAATGGACTTTATTCAATCACTGAAGAACAGTAGCTAATTTTCCCTTCTAGTCCCCAGGGCACACTTGGTATTAAATGAAAACAGTAAACTGGCATATGGAGAGCATTCAATAAATGGTGGATAACGTCTTATCTAACCTTTGGATCAGTCCTATTGAAGTAGGCTTTATTATTCTCATTTTGTAGATAATGAAATGGAAGCTCAGATACATTATATACATTTGGCATCGAACAGCCCTGATTTGAATCACAGCTCTGCCACATTCTAACCCTGTATCCTTGGGCAAAGTCTGTCCTATCTTCACTAAGCCATAAGAAGTCCATTTTGGAAGTCCTATTTTGTGAACCTTGCACATCTATCACCTGATCTTTACTTGGGGTTGTACAGACTGGGTATAGACCTGCACTGTGCTCTCTGCAGATTTGCCCCCATCACATCAGGACGCACACCCTCTCTCTGACACTGTTAGTGGTGAGGGAACTTAGAGATTATTGTTCTGCTTATCCAAGGCTTAAACTTATGAGCTAGGGAATTGTTTCAACTTTTCATAAATGATTTGTCTTTTTGATAAAATTTCATTTGATAATTCATAAAAATTGACGAAAAGCCATCATTACAGGGCACCTTGGGTAGATCAGAGCCTAATATCACAGAAACCTTTCCCTAGTCGTTTTAGATCATCAAGCTAAATAATGGATCTGAAGTTTCCTGATGTCTTTTCTGCCATGAAGTTTAAATTAGATGTGGTTTCCCCTGGGTACCATTCAAAAGAGTTCTAATGACAGTGTAAAAATATTGAAAGAAGCTAAACGAGATTCTTTTATTTAAATATACATAACTATATATGTACTAACTTCACTTGATTGAAATGAAAAGGAAAGAGCTAACTTCAGTATTAATTTCATTCCCTCATTGCTTGACTTTATATAGAATGTCAATAATTCTGAGGTTTTGCAAGATGGATATTTATAATTACTGCAGATTTCATTAGCTAAAAAGCCAGAATTAGAAGGTAAAAATTAGATTTTAATGAACAGTTCTTTGGAAGGATGTCATGAATTGGTATCTGGAGGATATAAGCACAACTTAAAAATCAAGCAGATTAAATGAGTCCAGAAAGGACTGGATGGAATAAAGATTAAAATGACTTCAAAAGACAGCTCCCTCTTGAATCACTTTTCCCACCCCCTTAGGAAAATGACATAGTAAGAAAAGAAATAAGGAAGAATACGAAATGTGTGCTTTAAAAAGTAATTTGTGTTTTAAGGCTTTATAGTTGGTGGGGAAAATTTCAGTTGACAATTTTTACAGTTCTGATTTAACACAGCAAATTAAAGGCTTTGGCAGCAAATAAATAGATTCACAATGATTGGTGCTGAAATTCGATAGCCTTCCACAGGATATTGTTCAAACTCTGCCTTGTCAGACTTCATGAATCCAGCAGCATCTGGGGCGAGGTTAATGGTCAAAATAAATTTAGGGTATGGGTTTTCCAATTCAGCCTGGGAGGAGATCTTCTGCTGAGGATGATAGAAATAATAACAAGTAATATTATCATAGCCAAATGCACAGAGCAGTTTTCTATGCCATGCACTGTTCTGATCATTTTATACACATAAAACATGTTTACTTGAAGATATGATTTAAGAAGGAGATTGAAGAGACAAAAGTAAGGAGAACCTTTGCCTACAGTCTTAGTTTATTTCTGTTAAGTAGTATGTATTGGATCATAATAGCTTCACATCAGTTAGACTTGTGATGGCATTTATATTTTTAAAATAATGTTTTTTTTTAATTTCTTTAATGTTTATTTATTTTTGAGAGAGACAGAGCATGAGTGGGGAAAGGGCAGAAAGAGAGGGAGACACAGAATCTGAAGCAGGTGCCAGGCTCTGAGCTGTCACCACAGATCCTGACATGGGGCTTGAACTCATGAACCATGAGATCATGAGCTGAGTCATAGTCAGATGCTTAGCCAATTGAGCCACACAGGCACCCCAAAGTTTTTTTAATATAAGAAAAAGGAAAAGAACTACTTTTATTTACACAGTGGTATTCATTAAGCATGAACACTTTATCCCGGGAGCTAACACTTCCTTACAAAAAGTCACGGAATCACTAAGACCGCCTAACAATATTGTGCTTGGCAATAGATTACAGTGAGCATGTGTTACTCTGGCAGAGGACTGAGAACTCTAACTCAGTCTAGGTAGCGGGCCAGTAATTCTCAGCTCACATTCACGGCCACTCATAATCCCCTTCCCTTTCACCAAAATATATCTTCCTTTCCGTGGTCTCATTCTGAAATATCTCTATCTCCTATGATTTTTATTTTTTAAACAAAGCAAGGAAAGATTCTTTATGGCCCTTTGATTGTTCAGAATTCTGTTGTGGGGCACTAATAGCAAATCATTTCAAAAACTGATGATTTTGCTCACTTGTTTGAAATATTTTGGCCCTTCTGGAAACTTCATGTTAGTTTGGTGTTGTCATTGTTTTTGTGAAAGTGTGTGTGTGTGTGTGTGTGTGTGTGTGTGTGTATACATATGATGATTAAAGAATGGACTTCGTAGGACAACAGGAAGAAAACCGAACACTTTAGCATCCCTGGTTAGCCCTCATATCTTTCCACCTTCTTCTATTCCTCTACGAATCTAATCCTAGAATAACTGGAATAAGTGGGCTAGTCCTGGCATTTTCTACAATGTAGTCTCTTCAGCCACAAAATCTCTTCTTGCACAGACACCTAGTACTTTCATATGTGTCCACTGAAATGTAACCTATTTGGCAGGGGGCGGGGGGTGGTAATGTAGGTAAAGATGCCACCATATCTGTCAAGACATCCATTAACTACTAGTCAAATTTTCCATTCTAATAGCAAAATCCTTTAGAACCATCCTTTAGAACTCGTCTCTGTATTATGATGTTATGTTCGTCACAAATTTCCTCTTTTTATCTAAAAGAACCTTGAAGATGGCATCCATGAATTTCATGTCTTTTTTCCTCGTCACTACTTCTTATTTAGGGATCTGCATTTTGAACATATTCAATAAATGTTACTGAATAACATATGCCTAAAATAAAATTGAAGTCCTATAGAGTTTTGTCCTTCAAGACCCCATTAAAAAATTTTTTTTAAATGTTTATTTATTTTGAGAGAGAGAGAATAAGCATGGGGGAAGGGAAGAGAGGGAGAAGGAGACAAAGAATTCCAAGCAGGCTCTGTGCTGTCTACACAGATGCAATGCAGGGCTTGAACTCAGGAACCGTGAGATCATGACCTTAGACAAAACCAAGAGTCAGATACTTAGCCAATGGAGCCACCTGGGTATCCCCCCACCCCCAAAAGGAATAAGAGATATTCCTTACCTAATTCTGCAAACCCCTGGGTCAAATGCAAAAACTTTGCCACGAGAATACCTACCTTCAAATCTTAGTTCTGCTGCCAAATCTGTGTTAGTTACTTGACTTTTCCTTTTTTTGGTTTCTTCATAGGTGAAATGAATTTGGCAACAACAAAACTGATTATTAATATCAACCTCAAAGGGTCACTGGAAGCCTTAAATTTATTAATATATGTAACATACTTGAAAGTATGCCCATATGGTATAGGCGGTATAAATAGCAACTGCGTTGGTGCCTGTTATACAGATGGGAGATTTCAAACTGGCGTCCGTGGGCTACATCTATCCTGCAATCAGGTGTGTTCAGCCTAACACTGTTATTATACACAGTATCTTTTAGTTTGTTGCCGACATTTAAAGGAGGATATTTTACATCAAATCCAGATTCCTGGGTTTCTTGGGAAATCATGGAAGGCTTGGTTAACAAGAAACCTTTATGTACGCAATGGAAATAATCAGCTGGAAGCAAGGAGTGCCTGCCCTGTGTAGATGGTACAGGTGTTCTCCAGTGCTCTGGGCTTCACAGCCACGTGCTGCCTCCCTGACTGGGATCCTGAATACCACCTGCTATTCCTCACATCACACCTGCTCTGAGACGTGTTCAAGTTATCTTGCTGGAATATGTAAGCACTGGATTTAAGAGACTCCAAAACTGAAAAAGTAATAATTCGTGAACACGTGACTGATGATCACCCCTAGCGAAATGACAAGGGCTGGATGTGCTAATGTTACAACTGCAACAACTATGACCTTGACTGCCTCTCTCATTACTAGTCTGTGTTTATTGAATACACCCTACTTAACCAGGCACTGTAATAGATGCCTCTGCCGCTTATGAGAAACCTACAAGGTAGGCAATATTAGTTCGCTTATTTTTACAAAGGAGGGAATGGAAGCTCAGTAAAGTATAGTCACTTGCCCAAGGTCAGTAACGCTGTCAGCAGGAAAACACAGGACTGCCAGGCTCCAAACCCACTGCTTTTCCACCCTATTGACCTACCGTCCTGCTGTCAACCTTTCTAGCTTCTCTCTCACAATATTTATCCACCTCCTGAGGAAGACCGCAAGAGGATGATTTTAGCTTTATTGTACACAGGAGGAATAAAAGCACAGACTCTTAAGAAAGAGAGTGACAGAAACGAGTCAGCATTGTCCTAGGACATGGTCTCTCTATTAGAAATATTAGGAAAATTAACCAGAAAAAAATCTTGCCTCCATCCATAGTAGAGCCTCTTCCAATTGAATCCTCTGAGGTGAGACAAAAGCCTTTAATGAAATAATTTTCCAATTGCTGATGCTCAGGCCTATTTTAGAAAATTAAAACTTCTGTTTTGGAAGCATAACAACCCCTTCCTAATGAGGCAAAGGATGCATTTCCATTAACATTACAAACTGGGAAGGATATTTCAAACCAGGGAAAACTCACTATACATATAGAGAGTATAAAAAGTGAATTAGGCATCCATTATTCATTCTCATTAGGATACATGACAAATATTTTTATAATTTTACTAAGAATAATTTGTAGTTCCTTTCAATTTTTGTTTATAGTTTTATTGAACTCCTTGGAGCTCAAATGCTTATTGTTTTGCTAGATCATTTGTAAGATGACTAGAAATTATACTTTATTATGTCTGCTGGAGAGAAAGGATCTATATTTTTACAAATCCTGAGTAAGTTTTCTGATTCTCCAAGAATCTTAAGATTCCCTGAAATTCTTTTTTCTTTTCTTCTCTCTCTGGAAAAGTAGTAGAGCAAGCTATAAATTGCCACTAAAATTGTATGGCCGCTCTGATATCCAGTTGTCAAATCATATTTATGATATAGATTAATTAGTAATATTTTTCAAAAGATAACATTAAATGTAGATGAGCTGGATAATACTTAGGAGAAAACAAACAAACAAACAAACAAACAAAACACTGAAATATTGTAGGGAAATCACTTTGAGACCAATTCCTACAAGCCCCAGAATAATGAAATCCAGACAGTTCAAGAGCCCTTGAATGTTGATGGGATTCCACCATGGCAGTCACTAAATAAATTCACCAAAACTATTTACAAATAAATGAACTTTTGCTTCAGAAAAGGGAAAAACTACATATCTCAAAATTATTTATATTTGTTGTAATTTCCAAGCTTGCTATGCTCCAAGCAGGCATAAAAGGAAAGAAAATCTTAATAAGTAACATAGAGGAAGAATCCCTTTATCTTCACTAAACTGACAATGAGAACTGATAGCTTTAAGCAAATAAACAAAGAAGCTCCGGGTTCTACTGGAAGTCACCTGAGTCTTACTCCGATTTTACCAACTCATTCTATAGTAACTGAAAATGCCACAAAAATAATGCCCCCACTATAGTGTGAAATTAAGCAATTACTGTAAACAAGGAAGAATCAAGCTCAACTATTTTAACAATAAATTGCCACAGTGCTGTTTTTAATCTATATGTGCAAAATAATGTATCATTTATATAGCACCTTCTCCCTTGAATATGTCAACACATCAATCTGGTTTTCTGTCTCCTGCAAGTTCTCAATCATCTTTACACGAGCAAACAGTCACATTCTAAGGGAAGCAAACATCCTAATATATTCATGCTATTATTGTTCCTTGGAAAAGTTCCAGAGCCTCAATAAGGCAGTGATTGGAAATGCACAAAGTATTTTAATATCCCAATTATTTTGATTTAACTTCCTCTAATAGTTTAAATTGATACTGAATTTATTTAGAACCCATTAGGTTTTTTTTTCTTTTTTCCAACAGATCATAAACACAGACTGAACTTAATCTCAAGACAAAATTAATTATTCATGCTTCAAATTGCCGATACACTTTTCCAAAAACCTGCCACCCCCTTCTGCATTCAGGCTTTTATTTTAATTCCTTTTCCATTTTAGGAAAGTAATTACTGGCAATGTATATGTCATTCTGGAGAGAAGTGAAGCTTTCTACTCACCGATCTGAACACAAAACCGACACTCGGAGCCACAAGGAGAGAAGTCAGTAGGTGTCATCAATTCAGGTTTATTATTGCAACCTACCATCCCCTTGAAGCTGCGCTACCCTGGTGAAAAGGACAAAAGTTACAAGAACCATCTCTCCTGCATCAATAACAGGAGACTCAATTATTAAATTATCTCACACACTACAGAAGACTCAAGGCTGTGTTTTCAATGAACACAGTACTCTTCTTTATACAGTAACGCTCACCTTTTGGTTGTTTTGCTGAGTTCAAATGGTTGTTTTCAAGAGGAGTGGGTGTTTGATTCAATGGGAACATTACATATTCAACCTTGTTAATAACAACTTATGGCAATGAGTCTTTGTCACCCCTGCCTTCCCAAACATCAGTAGTTAAATAATCATAGCTATGATTAACCAGAAACCTACTAATACCACAAATAGTGCTAAGCATTTCACATGTATGAATCTCTTTCAGTTCTCAGAGAATCTTATAAGATCAAGTTCTATTAGTATCTCCATTTTACAAAGGATAAAAAAACAAATCTAAATATCAGAAAGGAGAAGTAACTTGCTCAAAACTTTACAAATAGCAAGGAACAGAGCCAGGTCTGTTTACCTTTTAACCCTGATGTGATTAGCTACATCATGCCACGTCTCTGCTTTGGGGGCACGTGTACATTTTGTTATACTTAAGCATGGCATCCTTGTGTATGCCGGAGGCTGTGAAAAATATTAAAATGACCCCAATGCTCAAGAAACTCCTAATGTGAGAAGAAAGAAATACTTAGCACATATACATTTTGCTTGTAAGGAATGAAAGTGGTAATTTTGAAGAAAATTTATTTTTTTCTTAAAATAAGAGACAGCCGATAATGCAAATTGAAGAAAGTTGAGGGCAAGGGCACACCATGTAGTTCAATCATGCAGAATCTTGGTCCTGCTTAGCTCTGTCACTTACAGCACTATTATCCTGGCAAAATCTTTGGCTCTTTTGGCTCAGATTCCTTAACTGTGAAGAGGAATTACTGGATCACATGACGAAAATATATCTAAAACCACTTAGAAGAAGAATAAAACATGATCCAATCATGAGATGTATTAGCTCTAGTTTCAGTGACGTAATTCATTTCATCCCTGTCTTCTGTTGTACAACACAAGAATTGCTTTAAAAAAAAAAAGCTGCAAAGCTGATTCGTTTTGGGTTATTTTTCAGGTGAAGGACATCATTATTGAAGGCAAGATCTAATATTTTCTTTTTTTGGTCTTTTTTTCCCCTCTCTCCCCAGGCTGATTTTACAGCAGAGAGTCTGCTCAGTGATATTACCCACAGCCTAAGGAAGAAAAAATTATGCAGCAAAAAACAAATAACAGAATGATTCAAATAGGCTTTTCTTTTGTTCTAGGAGGTAGCAAATGGGGAGTAACTCCATAGGATGTCTGTCTTGATACGGGATGTAATCAAATTCTGTGTTTCCAGGTCACAGTATTCTCAACAACCACCCTGTCGGAGCCTAATGCAATACCTGACCAACATGCCAATGATATGATCCCAATAGATGTAACTTTGGCATAAATTACAAGCTCCTCTCTGGTCCTTCCCTCCAGTGATCTACCCTTCTCTTCTATCCCCATCTACTCAAGTCACAAGCAACCTCTGGTTCACTTCATGTCTTCCATGCAGGCTTCCTTGCTCAGAGTTTGGCTATAAGTTAAATTCCATGATGCTGACCTTTGGCTCTAATACTTCATTACTGCTGTAAGTTGGGGCTAGTTACTTAAAACTTACTGAAGTTTAGTATTTCATCTCTAAAAGGGGAAATATATAGTCCGTTGTAAGAATTTAAGTAAGCTAATATCCGTAAATAAGTTTAGCACAGTGCTTGACACATAATAAGTGAACAAGAAATGTTAATTAGTGGGACAATTTGTCATAGCCAACGCCTGAATGAGCTCTCTCACTATGTAGAAATTATACATGTTGTGTCTGTGCCTCTCCTTTGGTCATTAACTTTTTCTATTTTTGACAGCACATCTTCTAGAATTTTTTTTAGGTGTGGCTTTCTAATTCAATTTTGAGGATAAAATATAGGAGCTATGTATTTCTGCATCCTCCAGAGCATCTAATAGGTTGCATTCAAGTCAGAGGTGCTCAGTAATATTTTTTGTATGAATAAATGAATCAATAGGTGGCTCACTTGGCTCCTGGAGTGACCAATGGCTAAGCTTCCTCTGAATATTGTACTTGTTGGTTCTTCCGCCCCCACAAGAGCCTGATATTCCCAGCCTGTGAACAGTTTCTTTCCTTTTCATATTCCACTATACGCACCACTTAGCCAGTATTCAGCTTTCACTCCATTGTGGCCCATTAAGAGAGGACAAAATCCACACTGGCTGTGCTCAGGTCGTTAGACTCCAGCACACACAATAGGAGTCTGGACATGTGGTTGATTGACAAGAAAATACAATACAAATTCAAGAGTAACTTTGAGGCAAGTGTGCAAAATAATGTAGTCAGTCACCTAACATTCCAGATATTCCTTCTAGAGGGAAGAAAGCAAGCAGTCTTCTCTTGCATAAGATCCCACCCCTGCTGAGACAGAGGCCTGTCATGCAAATCATCCTAGCCTGAGAGTGAAGGCTAGAAAGACCAGAATTCCTGAGTGCCTTTCTGTGAGCTTGGGGAAGTGATTTCTCTCTCTCTGCAGCTCAGCGTCCCTTGCGCAAAGGAAGGTAAACCTGATGTCCTCTCGGATTCTTTCAAAATGTGCAGTTGTATGAATATAAAATGCATAACACATAGTAATGCATAACACAATAAACAAACCAGTATGAAGAAGTGGGTGGTTAAAAATAGGGGTGCCTAGCTGGGTCAGTCGGTGCAGCATGCGACTCTTGATCTCAGGGTTGTGAGTTCAAGCCCCATGTTGGGTGTAGAGATTATTTAAAAATAAAATATTTTAAAAAATAGGAAAAGTGTTTTGAAGCCTACTGTAGGAAAATAAAAGCCCCATTTCAATGGATCAAGTCCATACAATTCAGTCAAAATTTGACATTATCAAAGAGTCACTTGATTTGGAGTCAGACCAAAGGGGAGAGAGGAAAAGATGTTAGGTTCTGTGTACACAAATAAGAGCCCATTTCAGAATAGTGCAAAAGTTAACTTGGTTTTTTATTTTTTCTTAAGTTTAACAAGTTAAAAAAATCTTTTACCTTGGAGAAACAGCGTACAGTTTTTCTTACAGGGTTTTGGATAGAGCAGGTAATAAAAAAAAGCTGATTTAAAAAAAATCACTTCTGTCTCAACGAATATGAATTCAGGTGTAGAGATCTGAATTTAAGAAGTTTCTATGGTTTCAAATCCTGAAGCTGAAAATCCTTCCTGTGAAATGCAAATAGAAACAATCTAACAATTTTCTACAGTCACCCCAGGCTCCCTTCGAGCCTGGCCTCTGCCACACTGCTCCAACACCCACTTTGCTCCAGTAACTGTCTCTCCCAGGGGAGCTCTGGCGGGGAGGGGAAGAGAAGGCGGGCGAGGAAGCTCTTCGCCATTTGTAACTATTTCCCAACAACCTGCAAGTGTTTCAAGTTGCTTGGCAGCGTGCTGCATATAAAATTAAATTTGAAGTGCTAATTTGGCACAATTTTTTATTCATAACACCAATTCGCAACATTAATTTTGACATGTCTTTTTTTTTTTTTTTTAATTCCCAACTGGAACTGAAAAATCTCTCTTGGCGGAAGAAGTATTTGGTGAGAAGTGTGATGGAGCCTCTGCTTCTGGCCCTGGGTGAGCTGTGCCCCCTGCCGTGGGTGAGCTGTGCTCCCTGCCCCACCTGGGCAGGTGGGCGCGCCTTACTTATCAGGCTTAGGAGCCAGTTAACTCCAACTTCTGCCATTGACTCCAGGATAAATGGCACTTATTTCCTACTCAGGGCCTAGTTTGTAAGCTCATAAATCACGGCGAACATGCTGAAACTCATTTGCTGGAGCCTCCTCTTTCTTGATAAACCAGAGTTAGATACCTATGAGTGGTCAGGGGATCTGCTCAGAGATCTGGGCTCCACTCCTGGAGCCCATTAGATTCAGAAATTAAGTCATTTCTGTTATTCACCACTGGCCAGATGGAATGTCTCCCCTTGGAAGTGTGTGTGTGCACAGTTATGGCCACGGAGAGGGGTTGTGAGTGCTTGGAGTGTGGAGGGAGGGAGGGCGGAGCAGAGGGTGGCTCTATAATGTAACACTGAAAATCACAGTTAAGTAATGAACCCTAGCTTGTGTCTTAGTTTCCCCCTCCCACAAAATGCATTTCCCTATCACCTTGCCAATTGTGATTACTGAACTTGCAGTAACACCAGCGTGCTGTGCAGGAAAGTAGCTTGATCATGCACTTTTAGCTCATATCATAAGAAACTCTGTGAAAATGGGAGCTTTATGCTACCAGCAGAGCATGGGTGGAACATAGACAGCTCAGTCAAACTCTGCTTTAATGCTGGGAAAAGTCAGTGCTCTTGCTCTGGGGTTAGAGAGGAAAAGAGGAATGTTCCTGAAAGTCCTAGAGGTCACCAGACCATAGGACAAACTTAACTACAAAAACTTGGATAGCCTTCGGTTATATGGAAGCTGAACATCTCTGACCTTTGCTATTTTTTAAACTGGATTTTATTTTGCTTTGTAAAAAGCAACTTTACTGATTTAAAATCTAATGAAATTGTGTATCATCTGCATTATAATATAACATGTATAATGTAATATAAATTATATGCAATAAAATGTACCCATTTAAGTGTATAATCAGAGGAGTCTGAGCTATATACTTGTGAAACTAACATCACAATTGAGATAAAGAATATCAATAACACCAACTTTATCTCCCCATCAGCACCTCCCTGTAGATTTGTATTTTAAATGGTTTTATTGTAGATAGGGTACAGTTAGAACTCCCTTTTGTCCAGACTGAAAAATATTTGCCTTTCAAATGGAGTATCTATATCACTTAAATCATGATTTTCAAATACGAATAGGATTCAATCTATAATCTCGTTTCCTATTTATCAAGTCAGTGTCTGTTCTTTTTCTCTTTTCCCTTGCCTTTTATTGGATTGATTTATTCTATTCCATTCCACCTCCTCTGTTTAGTCGGTGCCTCAGAGTTTGTGATATGTAACCAAAATGTAAAAATGCATAAGCCTTACAGGAATATTATTTAATTTTCCTCTTGTTCTTTGTGATATTCTTGTCAGACACTTTTCTACATACATTATAAACTCCACAATGCATTGTTGTTGTTTGAAATGGTTAATTTCCATTGAAAGACTGAATAAATGAGGTAAAGTGATTTTTATATTTCCCACTTGTGGTGATCTTCATTTATTTATGTAAACCTAGGTGTCCCTCTGGTGTTACTTCCTTCCTCCTGAGGAACTTTGAAAGTATCCTCCATAGTATGAATCTGCTGCCATGAAATTCTTTCAGCATGTGTGGTTAGAAAATTATTCATTTCACCTTAAGTTTTGGGGATTTTTTTTCTTAGCTGGAGATACAATTCTAGGTTATCAGATTTTCTCCACAGACACTTGGCCGATTTGCCCCACTGTCTTCTGCAGTACGTATTCTGTACAACACCCTCCGTAATTCTTACCCTGGTTCTGCACTTGCTCTGTCCTTTTTCTCCATGGTAGTTCTGACCTTTGGTCCACGTGATTTCAAATGTCTTTTAATGGCCCGGCACCTTACGTTATTTTTATTTTATCACTACTTTTTATCCATTTGATAATGATGTCCCTTGGTGTGGTTTTCGATAATCTGTGTGTTTAACATTTCCATCAAATCTGGGAAAAAAATGGTCATTATTTTTTCAAATACTCTTCTGTCCCTCCTCCTGTTTTTGGAGACTCGAATTATATGCATGTTGTACCAGTTGGTATTCTTCCATCACTGAGGCAATGCTCTTCTTCGTGTAGTGTTTCTTTTTGTCTCTGTGTTTCAGTTTATAAAAATTCTAGCATTCCTTGTTCAAGTTAGATTCTATTTTCTTTTGTAATCTTGCATTTTATATTAATTCCATCCTGTGAATTTTTCAATTCAGATATTTTATTTATTTTTAATTTCTTTATGTTTATTTTTTGGAGAGAGAGTGAGAGAGACAGAGTGCCAGTGGGAGAGGGACAGAGAGAGTGTGACACAGAATCTGAAGCAGCCTCCAGGCTCTGAGCTGACAGCACAGAGCCTGACATGGGGCTTGAACCCAGGAACTGTGAGATCATGACCAAGCCAAAGTTGGATGCATAACCGACTGAGTCACCCAGGCATCCCTGATGTGGAACATCTTTTTATTAGTGTATTTGTCATCAGTGTATCATCTTTGGTGAAGTATCTATTGAGGCTTTTGGTCTGCTTTTTTTTAAATTGGGTTGTTTGCTTTCTTATTTTTGAGTTTTAAACATTCTTTGTATATTTTTGGATGAGTCCTTTATGAGATGTTTTTTGCAAATATTTTCTGTGGCTTGTGTTTTCATTCTCTTGATATTGTATTTCCCAGAGAACAAGTTTTTACTATTAACATAGTGCAGCTTATTGCTTCTTTAATGGATTGTGTCTTTGGTGGTGTATCTAAAAATTTATTGCTGTACCCAACTAGGTTTTCTTTTAAGTTATCTTCTAGGAGTTTTATAGTTCTGTGTTTTAGATTTAGGCCTATGATCATTGTGAATTAATTCTTGTGAAGAGTGTATTGTCTGTGTCTAGAATCATGTTTTTGCATATGGATCTAGTTGTTTCAGTACCATATTTTTGAAAAGGCCATCCTTGCTCCATTTTCTTATTTTCTTGTCCTTGCTCCTTTGTGAAAGATCATTTCATGTTATAACTATATTTATGACTGTATTTGCCGGAGTCCAGCTCCAGCAGGTCCAGGGTCCCCTGAAGGAGAGACAGTGTCGGCATGAGAGAGAGATGAGAGAGCCGCATGTTACTTTCTTGGTCACCAGGCAGCCATCTCTGTTCAGTCTGCTTTGGTGTCTTTTTTATTGGATAAGCAATAACATGACACCAGAAAAAAAATTGTTTATAGTTTCTAACTCTTAGTGATAAGGTGTTTTAATCTTCAAAGGTGTACAGAGACAAGTTTTACAGAAGTTTTTTGTTGAACCATTCCAATTTATTCTTGGCATCAGTCCCCAAGATTAAGAAACTAACAAACCTATCTTATTTTGTACGGGTTGGTTTTTGGCCAATAATTATGACTCTGTTTTTAATTAACAAGTTATAATCAAGTCATGTAATGCACTTACAGTAAGGCTAAGTAAATTTTACAACCAAGAGAATAACAAGATGTTTTTAGTAAAATACAGGATAATATACATATCATTTGTTACTAATGCTAAAATTAAAACATAGGTTAAGTTGTATATAGATAGGCTGGGAGTTATTTTATCTAGCTTCTTAATCACAAGAGAAAGAATGTTTATTAATAAGTTCCTAGAGAAAGCCCTTTCTTTGATGTAAGCATAATGGGGGCCCTGTGTGTGTTGACCTTGCATCTGGGTTTTTAGTTTCTTATCCATCCTCATAACTGAAGTCAGTACAAGGGAGGGTATTTGTGACTCCAATAGCAAAGATGTATGCAGCAACTTATGTCTGGTCCTTGTCTGCTTCTTATCTCTAAGTTATGCTCTTCTTCTCTGGGCTAGAGTTAATTGTAACTCTTGTGTTCTTAGCCCCCCTTATGTTTTGGGTCTGCAAGGCTTATTAGAAGAGCCTTTTGTCAAATATTCATAATGTTTTGATCCAAAATCTCTTATGCAGGGACAGGAAAATGCCTTTTCTGATGGGGTAACTGTGTGGGGAATATCGGTCTGATTTGGAACGTTGTGAGGCCTAATCAATAGCAATGGGCTTAATTTCACATGAGCAGTAGTAGCAGAAGGAGATGCCAGTTCCTCCTCTCATGGCAGGAGCCGTGCATGTCTGCCATTTCCTTACTGTGACCCTGTCATCCAGCAAGGCCTGTGCAGCTCCCGGCATATATTAGTTTTCTATTCTGTTCTCTTGATCGATTTGCCTATTGTTTTACCAATATCACACTGTCTCGATTACTGTAGCTTTATAGTAAGTCTTGAAGCCAGGACTTCCTACTTTGTTTCCTCCATCAATATTGTGTTGGCTATTTTGGATCTTTTGCCTTTCCATATAAACTCTAGAATAACTTTGTCAATATTCATAAAAGAACTTGCTGAGATGTTTACTGTGATTGCTTTGAATCTATAGATCAAGTTGGGAATAACAGACATCTTCATAATATTGAACATGGACTATCTCTCCATTCATTTAGTTCTTCTTTGATGAATCTGCCTTTTAATGACAGATCTTTCTCCTAGTGATGGAATGCCTTTACCTGCTTTTTGATATATCTGGTAATAGCTCAGTTTTGTGAATATTACATTGTTGAGTGTATAAAATTAAAGAGCACTGGGCTTTGTTCTGTCAGGCAATTAGATTATTAGTTGAGCCATATGATCTTTTCATGGTGTGATTTAAGCTTTTTTTTTTTTTTTTAGGTAGGCCTAAAACGAGAGCAGCTCTCATTCCAGGATAGCTCAGCCTTACCCCTATAACATGAAATTTTGGGAATTAACTCATTGCTCTAGGGCAGCAGAAAGGACTCCCCAGTCTGGCTGGTTGAAGCTTGAACATTTCTTTACCCTCTGTGAGATTTGAATCTGGTTCACCTTATTGCTCTGTGATCCTTATTTATTCATCTCTGGTTTTTTTTCATCCTATAGGAGGGTAGCTTTTTACTTAGCAATTACTCAAGAGAACGCCTATGTAGATTTCTAGAATTCTTTTTTTTTATATTGCTCTATCTTCTCAGTGATCTACCCACACTTCCAGAGGCTTCAGCCTCCTTGAATTTTGACCTGTCTTCTATTCAGCAAGTTCCTCAGGCCCTGTTTATTTGTCCTGCCCTGCACCATGGTTCAAGAACTGTCTGTAGGCATTATCTAGGTAAATTGTAGTACGCAGTTCATTTATTTCCCTTCTCTCAGGCATTATATTCCAGCATTTCCTAGTGTCCAATGTATGAATTCAGTCAGTAATATATTTTGCCCAGTTTTATAGTTGTTTGTGTTGTTTTTTCTAAATACTCCATTATGGCCAGGAATGGAAGGAATCCCTTTATCTCCCATATGTACTTTAAATTTTGATAAAGTATACTGTGGTTGAGTATGTTCACAAGGTAAAGTAGTTTGAATTTTCAACTTTCTGGATCTCATACAAAACACTGAATTTTGTATTTGTATCAAGTAACCAATAAGCCATAGTCTTTATTTTTTCCAAAGCCATAGAGAAATTTTACTGCTAGGAGAGAATAAAGGGAACATTTAAGTTAATCCTTGCATGATGCCTGGATGACCTTCTATAGAATACTTCTGTTTTATTAGGAGCTTCTATCTGAACATCTGTAATGGTGTGAAACTCTGTTCTCCCAGAGGAATGCTATCACATGGTAAAACAGCTTTGTTACAAAGTGCCTTCTTAAGTGTGTCTACCCTCTTTCCTCTTGTACTTCCCAATATCTGACCCTTATGCCAGATGCTGGAATCATCCATAATGTAATATTTTTAATCATTCATATCCTACTTGGTTCCAAATCAGATTTGAAGCAGTCGCTGCAGAAGATATGCATGAGAATAGCTCTCAGTCCCTTAGGCTTTCTCTAGTCCAAATTAAGTGTTCCTGGTCAATCAATTATTTGTCGTTTGAATAGGGATTAGGACCCTTTTAAGAGACATCAGAGAATAGAATGGTGGTTGCCAGAGACTAGTGGGCGGGGGTAAGGGGAAAAGCATAGTTTTTGTTCAGTGGGTATCGAGTTTTAGTTTTGCAAGATAAGTTAAAGAAAGCTGTTACACAACTGTACTGTGGTCTTAAAAATGGTTAAGATGGTAAATAGTATGTTCTGTTTTTTAACCCAAAATTTAAAAAAATGACAGTGGATCCATGTAATAAAGGCATTTGAAGAAATATGCGAAACTGGAAGTCTTTTTCAAACCTCATGAGGATGTGTTCATTCTGTAGGTATCAACGGTAGATCTTATCAATGGACATTGTCAAATTGAATTTTGTTTTAGAGCTGTTGAGTGGGAGACAGGAAATAAAATGGAGTTAAGACCATGGTAGGAGCTCCAAGGTAGCTGGGTCTACAGAACCAAAATTATAAGCACTACTATTACTACTATAGTGACCAGAGATTTAAGGGGTTTTGTATTGGATAAAAATCCACACCTTGACTTGAAGTTGGAAGCTGACTGAGACCCAGTTAAAATTAAAACATTAATGTTATTGGCTGGGAGTCGGCCAAATAGCTCTGGAATAAGCTGCACACCAGACTTATCTCAAAGAAAGCCTCTATGTCATCCACAAAGAGGGCTTACCTTTGAGGCTGCTGCTGTGACAAGCCTGCATGTCACTGAGTCAGGCCACATGATACTACACATCATGGTTCTGTGGTCATACGGGAAAATTACGTTGTTCTGCCCATGCAGCATCTATTTTTCCCTCAACTAGTTAGAACATCTGATTTTCATTTTGTTAACAATCTTAAGATCTGCTCCAATACTCAGCCAGACAAACAATTTTGGCCTTGTCAATCAGAGAATTTCTTCTTACTGGCCACAGAGATAGAGTCAGGATTGCAAATAATCCAAGCAAGGACTACACAACTCAAATTTTCTGGAATTACTGAAAAAAATTCCTTCAGCTGCAGTTACTAAGCTAAAAGAAGATAAGGTTCTAGAAGCCATTCTAGAGACACCAAGTGAAGTAGAACCAAGAGACAGGTAAATTTCAGGTGACACTTTTGAACCTATTTGGCTGGCCCCAAGTCCAAGGGTTCAAAATTCTCTTTTGTGCCTAAATCAATTTGAGGTGGTTTTCTGTCATTTATAACAAAAAGTGATCTGAAAATAGTACTATACCAAGTTAAATTACTCCACAGATCTTTCTTGTCATAGATATACACCTATACCTCACGTCTCAACTGGTTTGTAAATTCCCAGAGCTCCAACAGGACTTGCTCTCCTCTGTTATTTATCATAATGCATATCACAATCCCCAGAACATAAGAGATACTCAATAAATGGTGATTAAGCTCTTTTTCCCTCACCATTCTCAGGTTAATTGCATTATGCCTGATTTTGGAAGTTCAAGGTTTTAAGTGGAGTGCATTCTACTGGTAGTGTCTGGGTGATTTATTTATTTCTTTGTTTTCTGTTTGTTTACTTTCTCATGAAAGTGAAACTTTAAGTGTGTGGTTTCAGAAGATGTGTTGTTTTTGATTTGTGTCAAAACCCAATCCATCCCCCTTCAAGGAAAAACAAACCAAGAATAAAATTAATCTCTTTAGACATCTCTGAATCTCAGTACACCCTCTCTCTGCCAAAACCTCAGATCATACGTTCTAGAACGTCTATTGTAGACATGACCTAAACACTGTCTTCCATATTAAGGATTCAAGGAATCCTAACCACGAGTATTCAAAGTCCGGTAATTACTCTTTAACTGTGCTGCATGTTTCCATTAAATGCTTTGAATATTTGAGATAACATGCTTTACTTTCTTATATGTCTAGGAATAAGTAGGAGGTGATAAATCGATATTTTAATGTCAAAAGGAAAGAGACTAGATTGCTTGGGGCATAACTTGAATTTACCTACTGGCTGTGATAGGTTTTTCTTTGAAAGAAAAGAAAAGAGAAAAGAAAGGAAAGGAAAAAGGAAAAAGGAAAAAGGGAAAAGGAAAAAGGAAAAAAGAAAGAAAGAAAGAAAGAAAGAAAGAAAGAAAGAAAGAAAGAAAGAAAGAAAGAAAGAAAAGAAAGAAAGAAAGAAAGAAAAGAAAGAAAGAAAGAAAGAAAGAAAGAAAGAAAGAAAGAAAGAAAGAAAGAAAGAAAGAAAGAAAGAAAGAAAAAAAGAAAGACATGGTAGTTGACTTAAATAGTGAAGTGATTTAAGCAATATCATGGTGGGGGAGGGACAGGAAGGGTTTGTCTGGTTCTAGTCTATTCCAGTGATGGGACTGGGAGTGTTAAATTGTAAGCTGCTAGGGTTTGAATCTCAGCTTATTAGCTGTATCACTTTGAGTGAAGTATGTCATCTCCCTGTCACTTTGTTTTCTCATATGTAAAATACATTCATAATAGAATCTACCTCACTGGGTTATTATAAATTATTATGGGTTATAATGAGCACCAAGTAAGCCACTACACATAAAACTTCTAAAACAGCACACAAAATAGGTTTTCAATAAATGTTAGTTTTACATTGTAGAGAAATGTAAGGATGAGTAAAGGCTCTTTGTACAAGGCAAAAAAAAAAAAAAAAAAAACCCTCCTGAATGAAAGATGAATAGAACAAGGAAAGCAAACAAACAAAGAAAAAGAAAAACAAAAAACATTCTCTCATTTCCTCCATATTGTTCTTTCCCTTTTTTCTCTCACTGGGTAGAGAAAGGAAAGTTCTAAAAGTTAATGAGTTAGAGATGTGTTTATGTGGGTAACTTCTACATACATCTTCCTTAGTTGCTAAGAACTTCAACGCCGATGCCCCAGATTGGGGAAAATCATTTCATGTCTATCGTGATGTGTGAAGGTTATTTTCTCTGTTGATATCTCAAAAAAATGGTAAAAGTCAATACTGATGAAAACTGTATACATTTTTGTCATTGCTCAGGTAGTAAAATGCTACTCACTAAAGGGTAGAGTAAGTTAGATTCTTTTAATTTGACTGCGAGGGATTAGTGGAACACATGAAAATAGGCAACCCATTTAGGCAGAAAGGTACTTTCATCAGTGCCAGCTCCATGGTGCCAATATACTAGGAAAAAATCCATGTGTCCAAATTGGTCATTGAGTGGATATGACTGCCGGTTGGCCAGTAAGCCAACACTGTACAACTCTGCAACTTTATTCACTCATGAGAAAGGACTGAAATTTATAGAGGCAGGCTTTGCTGTTCAGCCTCCAACTCACCACCAAGGAGTCAAACTCTGTCCTTTTCTGAACTGGACTGAAATTTATAGAGGCAGGCTTTGCTGTTCAGCCTCCAACTCACCACCAAGGAGTCAAACTCTGTCCTTTTCTGAAGTGAGCCCATCAGTCCCATCGACAGCACTGCCTCTTTTCATTTGTCCTCAATCTTGAACTTTGCCGCTTCACTGCTTATTTACAAAGCCAATGCTTGCTGTCTCTATTGTTTTCTGTTTTATTGGGAGCAAATCATAAGAAAAAAAATAATGGAGAAAGAACTTAAAGGTTTTCTAGGAGAAAGCATAGTGTAGATTAGTCGTATCCAAATTTAAGTTTAAAATGGGGCACTTTTTATAAAAGAGATACATAGAAAAAAACATTTCTTCCAAGTCACTGAAATTTCAGCTCATATCCCAACACAAGAATCATCAATAGGAGGAAAAAGTATGGGACACAGGAATTATCTACTTCAAAAATCAATCCCTTGAACTCCTACATGGTTGTTTAAAACTTGCATACATTAAGGTTCACTTTTTGTTCATTAAAGTACAAAGGTTTTGAAGGATACCTAATGTATGTATTTACAATTGTGATATCTTATATAATAGTTTCACCTCCCTCTTCAACCCTTCCTCCTCTTCCCTAGAATCCCTTGCACCCAGTGTTTGATGATTATGAGTCAAGCTGCTATAAACATTTATGTGCAGGTTTTTGTGTAGACACAAGTTTTCAACTCATTTGGGTAAATACCTAGGAGCCTTATTGTTGGACATATGGGGAGGCTATGTTGAGCTTTGTAAAAACTGACAAAGTGTCTTCCAAATGGCTGTACTATTTTGCATTCCACTAGCAATAAATGGGAGTCCTTGTTGGCTTGAATCTTTACCAGTGTTAGGCATGGTCAGATTTTGGGGGTTTTAGGTATTCTAATAGGTACGTAAGTCATATCTCTTTGCTTGCTTTGCATTTTCCTAATGGCATCTGATGTTAAACATCTTTTCACATGCTTATTCCCCATTTGTGTATATTCTTTGGTGAGAAGTCTCTTCAGGTCTAAGGTCTCTGTTGTCTTTGGGTTTTCCTAAGAAGTCTTCCTTAGACACAGTCTGTATTTGCAATTCTATTAGCTGCTATCCCCAAGTATTATGTGGCTGCCATATTGGTGTGGGGGTTAGTTGGGGAATGGGAAGCATTCTACAACCTTTTGTTTCAGACTTTTAGTGGGTCTGTGTCCCTGGGTTGTGTGACATGCACAATGTTGCCTTCCCCCCCCCCCCCCCCCCGAGATGAACAGGAAAGCTAGAGGTGTCTGGAATGAGGGAACTACCCTAAACCTAGGTCACTTAAGGTTCTGGTAAAGTACTTTCCTCCTGAGAGCCAGCCTTTGTTACAAAGGTTCTGGGTGATTTCCACAAGGATTACTTTTCTCCTACCCCTGACAGAGCCATGAGAGTATCTTTCTTGGTTCTTAATCACGAGAACCTGGTGTATGTCCTGGAGGTCAAACCCACAACGCTTTGAGGGCCCCAAAAACTCCACACCCCATGGGTCACTCATTCTCAAGTGAATCCACACTCAACCTCAAGATTTATCACAATTACCATTAAAGTGTTCCTACCACTTCATGGCTCTAGTGGATTCTGCTCCAAGTAAGCCTATTTCAGCTGTGACCCTTGGGGTTCATCTGTCTTGTCAAGTTTGGAAAGGGCAGTTTGCCTGTGACTTCAGTTCTCTGTTGGGTTCAAGAAAAGCCACTTTTCCCCCCATTGTGTCCAGTTTTCTGTTGTTGTTGTAAGGATGGGAGTGACAACGTCAACCTCTTTACATGTCAGAGCTAAATACAGATGACTCAATTTCACTAACTACATTCTTAGAAAAGGCCTTTTATATCACTTTCCCCATTCCTACTTACCTCTGAGGAAGAGGAGTTTTGACCAGGGCAGCTGATGGGCTCGTAAACATTTAAGAGCAATTCTGACACCCAGGATTCTGGGTTCTAGACCCGTGTTCTTTGTGGCACACCTTCACCTCCCTCAATACCCCTTGAAAACAGGTCATCATTCATTTTTTCCTTTAACAAATATTATTGCATACCTAGTGTCCACCACTGTTTTCCATGCTGTGCTTTAGCAGTGAATAAAACAAACACGTCTGCAATGAAGCTCACATTCTAGTGAAGGAGACAGATGATCTATTTTACTTACCTTGTTTGTTTTCATTGTTGTTGGTTAGAGAGTTATGAGTCATAAGAAAAATAAAGCAGGGAAGGATTTTAGGAAAAATTTTAGAGTATTGGGTATCCTTCCAATGGAAAACTGGGTTTTATCAGGTGGAGATTCTAGGTATTCTAGGATTCTAAAGAATCTGAGCCTTTGATTGATCTTGGCTGTATGAAGGACAGACTGTAGGTGCACCCACTGATCTATCCTTCTGGTGTTCATGCCTTTCTATAACCCCCTCCTCTTGAGTGTGACTGGAATCTGTAACAAGGTGGCAGAGTGTTACTTCCAACATTATTTTTTGCTATATAAACCTCTGTCTTGCTAGAAGACTTGCTCTAAAGAGTTTCTCTGCTAGCTCGGTAAGTGGCCATATGGTTGAAACCCACATGCAAGGGAACTATAGCCAGTCTCTAGGAACTATAGGTGGCCTTAAGGAACTAAGAAGGACAGGCAAGAAGCCAGGGTCTTCAGTCACATGACCACAGGATAATATTTCTGCTGAGAATTTGAATGAGCTTGAAAATGGCTTTTTCCCCAGTTAATACTTCATATGATGATCTACCCCTGGCCAACCTCTTGACTGCAGTCTGGTGAGACACTCAGCAGAAAACTCAGACAAGCCATACCCAGATACCGGACTCATAGAAACCATAAGTGCCGTTTAAGTTAGAAACTATCTTCACATCTTACTGGTTCACTCATTAAAATTGATGTGTTAAATAAAATATTTGATATTTGTTAATTTGGTGTTGTATGACTCCAGGCTCTCCAAAAAAATAGAACCAATAGGATACACACACACACACACACACACACACACACACACACACAGAGCTTGGGGGAAAGAGAAAGAATAAAAGAGAGAGAAAGAGAGATTATGAGGAATTGACTCACATAGTTCTGAAGGCTTTCATGTTCAAAACCTGGGGTGGGGGCCAGCAGGCTGGAACCCAAGAGAGTTGGTGGTCAGTTCCCGTCTGAAGGTTAGCATCCAGGAGATCTAGAACTGATGGTTCAGTTCTAGGCTAAAAGATGGCAGCTTGGAGACCCAGGAGAGTGGCAAGTGTGGCTCCTGTCTGACAGCAGTCTGCTGGAGAATTCTCTCCTGATTGATCTTTTTCAAAACTTCACCTGATTTGATGAGGCCCACCCACACCATGGAGGGCAATCTGCTAACTTGAAGTTTATCATTTAAATGATCATCCCTCCAGAAACACCTTCCAAGTGAACACATTAAAATTACTATCATATATGTTTATATGAGACTTAACACTTTAAATAAATTCTCTCTTATTAAGAAGGATAGGAAGTGTAAGCAGCAGTGAAGTGTTGAAATTTCAGAATACCTCACTGAGATTTAAGTGAGGCAAGCCCTGTAGACAATTAGGGGGGAAACACTGTAAGCATAGCTACCAGTGAGTGCAGAGGGCTAGTGTAGAAGCTTATTTCTCACGGAAGAGGGGATAGGTCAGTGTGGCTGGAACAGCAAGAACAAGGAAAGGGGAGCAGGAACTGAGGTCAGAGTGGCAATGCTGGGTCAGATCACAGACCATGAAAAGGACATGTGGTTTGAATATAAGTGAAATACCTAGGTATGGTGGGAGGAGAGAAATAACATGTTATATTTTATAATATGCTTTTATTGATATTATTTCAGGTAAAATAGTCCTAAATGTCAGAAAGGTAGGCACTATTTCAGACATGCCTCAGATGTCATTTGAACTAACACTAAGCATATAAGTGAACTCTTAAAGGTCACAAAGCTAGCAAGTGACAGCCAGCTCTGATTCTCTTTTTTCTGTTGTAATAGGCTGATGCACGGGTCACTCTGCACCTTCTAATGATCTGTTGCATCTCCAGATCTTATTTGGTGGTTTGGAACAATGATTGTTAAATCCATAATTTAGAATTTTCAGGAAGAAGAACCAGATTAGTCCAAATATGAAATGACCCAAATACTCTTTTCTTTCTTTGTGAGCTCAGAACTAGGATTTATATGCAGTTATGGAAACCATGCCTACCTTCTACTAATGCTCTTTGCTTAAAAATGTCAGCCTGTTCATTTCCCCAGATTTCAATCTACTTAGTGATATAAAGAAACATATATTTCCCCCTTTTCTCTAGTTAGGAGGGCAAGAAATATTTCCCTGGATGATGCTATTACAATATTCAATAGCAGCTCCCTGGAGAGAAAGGATAATTCAAAATCTTAAATAAGATATTCAATTTGAGATTAGTTAAGTGGTTATTTGGCTAAAAGGGATTTGACAAACAAGAAGCACTTCTGTATCTTCAGGTAAAGGAAATTTTCAGTTGGATTTAATTAGCAGTGGGGTTTTTTTTTGGCACCTCTCCATTATGAACCTTCAAGCATTGAAATGATAATTAAAATTTCTGCAGGTTAATAATCACAATAAAGTTCCATCTTTAAAAAATGAAAGTTCTAAATTCAAACACCAAACACTGGTGTGAGATTCCCAAGTGTATTTTCTCTGAGATCATAGTTAATATACAGACTGTAGTCATGCATTTTATTAACAGTTGTGGTCTTGATCAATTTGCTTTAAACTCACACAGCTTTCAAGTCCTGTAATTTTAGGCTTGGAAGAACATACATCATGAATAAATGTTGGCACCGAGTTTCTTCTAAATTCTCCAATAAGCACATTAGCCTCTGGCACAGAAGAAACACTTGCAGTTTAGAAGAGCACCCTTGTCTTTGTATTGTCTTTGTTGGGATTCCTTTGTGGAGAGGTGGTGGCTCAGGACCAAGAATGCCTTTGTCCAAACTTCCAATAATCATGAGAAATGCGAGTATTCTCACAGAGAGGTACTGGGTAGCTAGTCTTTCAACACAAAAATCTCATTTTCTATATTCTGATTTCCTCCCTCCTTTGTCCCTTTGTCCCTCACTGTTCTTATCCCTGGTTGGGGAGAAGGCTTTAAAGATGACATATCAAAAATCTACTGAGAGATAACAGATATTAGAAAGTTCTTTCTCTCTCTCTCTCTCTCTCTCTTTTTTTTTTTTGTACTTCATCCATGAAGAATGTGAGAGTTCAAGGTAAAGGGCTGGTACTGAAGAAATGTGTGTGAACTACTGAATTTACTGTGAAGTAAAGTCAGCAGTAGAGGAAGAGTGATGGAAAGGAAGGAGGGAGAGACACTAAGGGCAAATGAGCTGTAGGTGGACATGTGACACAAACAGGGACACATAGAGTGGAAGGGAAAAAAAAAAAGAGTTTCCCTGTCCTCCCTATGGATATTGTGAAATTTTCTGAGATTATGCCATGTGTTTTCACAATTAGAAGAGATGAGTATAAGTAACATATCTATTTCCAAAAAGTTTAAAATGAATGCCTAACATACACCCATCCCTCTTTTGGTCCTCCAGTGATATTAGGCAACTTGCTCATAAAGACTCATGAGAATCTATTGTCAAATTCTCAGGAATTTTGTGTGTCAACTCTTAAACCATTGATAGTTTGTAATTGGCTATAATGGAAGTATTGACAACATGAAATCCAGCAAATGCTACAAGGCAGGCCCTGCCCCAACACCCCAGAGAGCCACTTGAAACGTTTTTTCAGCATATCACTGAAGTCTTGGCACTCACTACTCAATGCCACACCATGTGGGTTTTGCCTCAATTTCCATCCCACTTATAGCCCTCCCTTAGAGGTCACAGAGGACATAATTTCCAAATACAGCATCCCACAGAGTCTACATCCTTCTTGGTTTCTCAGCATTTCAGAGTATAAGCTGACTCCATCTACCTTTCCTCCTCCAACACTGGTGCCTCTTGGGTCCCATGCAGTTCTGAACTTTCTTCTTGGGTAATTTCACCAGCTCTCCTTCCTTCCCCTAAATCTATTTCTCACGAGTCTTAACTTATCCTTCTTCACTCTTTCTTCAACTCATTCATTGCCTGGTTTATGTTACTGCTCAATGCAGATGATGGCCACATGCATCCCTGGCGGCTCCCGCGGGAAACAACTATGACGAGTGAATGAGCATTCCGGGGCTGCGGGTTTAGGATGAGCATGCCAGGACTGAGTAGTGGATTACGACACATCCCTACTTCCCATGCTCACCATTCAATTCCAGGTTAGTATTGCAACAGCCTGCTAGTGTTTTCACATGGTAGTCAAACTGATCACATAAACTCAGTCTTTCCAAAAGCAAACACATTATCTACCCAACTTTCCTCAGCTCATTCTCAGACTTTACTTAATGACATCATCACCAGACCAATCTAGTTGACCCTATCTGATGACCATGGGCAATTTATAAGCTAAAAATGTTTATAATTTTAATTTATAATCGAAAAATATTTTGAATATCTTTTCTTCCTTTATGCTTATAAAATTTACTGGCTATCTTCCTAAAATCTTCCTTTATAATGTATCTCACATGTGCTGCCTCTACATTTCTCTTACCACCACACTGTGTTAGCTAAGATCTGCTCATTTGGTCCCCTTCACCACTGTACTAGCCTTCTGATTTTGGGATGGGATGGGAGGCATGAGGTGTAAGGTAGAAAATCTCTAGAATGTTCTGATGCTAAACTATTTCTATATATCATTTTAATTTGAGTCCTTAAATTCTTTGCGTTCTCTCTCTCCAAGAGATGGAGCCTTATTACCCTCTCCTCTAGTGTAGGCTGGACACAGTGACCTGCTTCTAATGAATGGACCAGAACAAAGGTGGCGTGTGAGACTTCAGAGAGTGGGTCTTAGAATTTCCAGGCTTCCTCCTCACTCATATTCTTGTGGGTCATCCATGCTAGGGGAAGTCAATTGTTATGTCACGCAGACAAGATTTAGGAAATCTTGTAGAGATGGCCATGTGATGAGAATCTAAGGATTCTTGTGAGAGCCGTGAGTTTGAACTATTTTTATGTATCTCCAGCCCACTCAAGTCCTCACATGATTATAGTCGTGGCCAACAGCTTGACTCCCACTTCATGAGGAACCCTGAGTCAGAACTCCATAGCTAACTCATTCCTGGATTCTTGCCCTTTGGGAATTGTGAGATAATAAGTGTCATTTTAAACTTGCAAATTTGGGGACAATGTCTTATGCAGTAATATATAACTAAGAGACTTTCTATCTTTCAGCTTGCTTCAAAGTAAACTTTTTAAGTAGAAGTCTAACTATGCCATTTCAATGCTGAAAAATGCCAAAGGCTTTAGAAATGAAATTTCTACTAAACACAAGTCCTGTCTGTTTAGTCTGGTATTCAAGGCTCTTTACAATACATCACCAACCCATCTTTTCAGCTTCATATCCCAGAAAACTCACTGTTAAGAGTCCATGTTTCAGCTAATCTGGAAGATTATCCATTCTCTGTACAGTGGGCTCTGCATTTCCTATCCCATTCCTATTCCTAAAGAGGGATGCAGTGTGATGGTGATTGCAGAGACTTTCAGCTTCACCATTTTTACAAACTCTCCTTGCTGAGGAAATCCAGTTATTACTGCTTCTCTTGAGCACAGCGGAAGGGTAGAACATTGAAAGAAGACCTAGAATAGACTTCAGGCCATCTGTCTTTTTGCATTTGAAAACACTGGATCATTCTGTTTTGGTTGCTCAGGAGTGTGACTCTGTCCTCTTTCTCTGCTTTTATCCTCTGCTGCCTATGACTTGGGCCTCGTTCCTAGAGCTGCTACTTTCTGGAGTCTTTTGTCTAAATGACCACTGCCTAGCCTCCTGTTTCGTCATGACACTTTGTTCCAACCTCCCAAATACTAGAGAATTGCTATATTCCGTTTGACAGTAGGAATGATTACCTTTGGTTTCCTTCAATGCCATTTTCTAATTCCATGGCTCCTCTACTTAGACTTACAATTACATTCAGTTTAGCATCTTAGTTTCTTAGAAAGCAAAATATGCAACACATACTCCCTCCTTCTCAGAAGGTCTCCCACCCACCCCCACTCTGCCTGGGGGTTCAAAAAACAATAGAAAGAAAAGTGGTGGATGGCCCCTCCACCCCTTTGTTTGCTTCTCACCATACAAGAAGTGATGACTTCATGGACTTGATGACAATGATTGCACATGCCATCTCCCTAGAAACATTGCTTTACACCCCGTTTCTCTCTCCCCTTCTCCTTTTCCTTGTTCTTGTGTTAATCTTTATTCTCTATCTTTTCCATATCTCCTGCTCAAGTGTCTTTCTTCATGTTTTCAGCCTGCGAAAAATGTGGAAAACGGTTAATATTTTTAAATTTAGGGAAAACAATACAACAGTAGTTCAGTCCTTATGGGCCAGCAGCTGCTGTTGCAAGGGCTGAGTTTTGACTTCTCCTGACTGCTGCCTTTGGTTTATGATGAGAACACCTCCACTCCTGATGTGCACTGACACTTGAGCCATCTTATTTGTATGGATGAATTAAGGCCTATTTTTACTCAACGCTCCCATGAGAACAGAGCTGTAAGATGTGAGCCAGTCATCTAGATATATCCTTAATGTGGGCACAGGCTTGTCAATACATCTAACGTCCTGAAGGACCCAACTGTACTCATTTTATATTTGGAAGAGACAAAAGGCTATATTTACTTTTTCAAGACTATTACATATGTGTATGATATTTCTTACACAATGATCAACTTTTCTATATGAAGACAATCTCTAGAAAGGGGCATGAAACAATTGGAAAGTTACCTAATTGCCAGACCAGTTCATAGTCTAGGGAGTTACACTGCTGACGTGTGATGATTAATGAATTTTATGTGTCAGTTTGGCTAATATGCTCAGTTGTTTGGTTAAAAATGGTCCCAACTGGCCCATGAGAGTTATTTTTTTAGACAAGATTAAGATTGAAATCAGTAGACTTTGAATAAAGCAGACCACCATTTATAATGTGGTCTCATCCAATCAGTTGAAAGCATTAAGAGTAAAGACTGAGCTTCCCAGAGGAGAATGGGATTGTGCCTCCAGATAGCCTTATGAGTCAAGATTGTAACCTCAACTCACTTGAATTTCCAGTCTGCTGGTCTGCCTTGCAAATATCAGACTTGGCAGCCCCAAGAATTGCATGAGCCAAATTAAAATCTATGTATATATCTCATTGATTCTATGCTATATGCCATACTATATGCCAGACTATGCACTAAATATTTTCCATAGATTATATTTTTAAACCATGCATTAATCATTTGAAATTATTGTATACCTTATTTTGTACAACTGGGCTTAAAGAGAAAAATATTAAGCGAAAACAAATGAGAGTGGAGGAAAAGCAAGGGAAGAAATGAAACACCTGCCCGTGCCACATAGTCAGGAAGGGAAAGATCCAGGACATTAATCCAGATTAACTCCAAAGTCACACTGATATCAGTGCACTGAACTTAGGGGCAGGGAAATCCATTAATAACTTGTGAATTGAAGCTCTGACGCCAGGAACTCCAAGCACACTGACAGAAATCCACTTTAGCAATCCTATTTACTAGCATTACTACGGGGATGTCTAAGTAACTGGCCCTGGTGAAAAATGGGTTACACCTGAACTTAAAAAATAAGGATGAACAGTCTTTACCAAAAGACAGTCCATAGCCCAAACCTCCAGATTTGCCGGTTTCTTTAGAATAATTGAAACATGGAAGTTTCACACCCCATTTAGTTTATTTATGTGACAACTTTGGGGCATTGGGAATTTTGCATAAGTGAGGTTTTCTTATTTTCCTTTTAAAATAACTGAACGGTATCACTGTAAATGCCAAACTATTTTTTAACTGTTGTCAATGGATTTTCGAAGATATACTATACTTGCCACCCCCTTCCTCCATAAAGAGACTCTGAATGATACAAATGCATCTTTCTGATGTAGATCACCATTATGACTATGCACCTTTGTTCAGAGAGATTCCTTTCAGAACTAAGTAATGATGTACTTCAGAGTTTTTCCTTGCCCTGAAGAGCCCGGGATGTCTAGGTTTTTATATGTTTTCTACTTCTTATGTTTCAATTTCCTTATACTATCTGCTGGAACCGCTCACCTCTGCTGTCAGTGGGGGCTTACCACCTCTCGCATGCAATGTAGCTAAATCTGAAATCATTATCTTTGCCAAGATCCTCTCTTTGAAAGAGCATTATTATTCTCCAAGTTCCAAATCTGGCATTACTGTTTAACTCCTCTTTATCTCTTATTTCTCATGTTCGACATGCTGCCAAATCACATTGGATCTACTTCCTCCTGTTAATACATACAATTCTCAGGCGAGATTTATGGAAGCATAAAGATCTCCTCCCTTTCTTTCTCATCCACCTACCTAAAATACATTGCAGAATCAAGTGCACGGGGCGAGATCGGGCCAGAGACCGGACTTAAGCAGCAATCTGAGTTGATGTACACAATAAAGAGCCCTGGAGGGTGGGTATAAGCCAGAATGGAGGATACAGAAAGAGCTACCCAGAGTTCTGTGTTTGCTGTGAGAGACTCCAAAGCAATTAGGAGAAGGAGAAAATTGGGACATGTCAAAAGTGTTTTTGAAAATGGTTGCTAAGCTTATGAATCATTTTCCCAATAAAGGTCCTTGAAAGACGCAAGTGAAGGTTAGAATTGCTTTTTAAAAAATTACTAGTTGATCACTTGGCTGCTGCTTTAGAAGCTATCCACCTCAGAGATCATCTTGTGGTTCAGTAGTTATTAAGATTGCTGAATGAATGAATGAATAAACAAATGCTCTGTTTCTTATGGGTTGAAGGCCATTCCACACCCTCAAAGCTGGGGTTTGAGGGTAGTCCATTTTCTCACCTTTTTGGACCCTCTTCTGTTTGTTCCAAGGACCCTGGCTGTGTTCTGCATAACAGAATAGAAGAAGGTATTGCAGAGAAAAGAATAGAGACTAACAATCTGGTATTGGAAAAAGAGTTTAATCTGGATGCATGAATCTTTGCTCTGTTGCTAATGTGCTCTGTGCCCATGAGAAAACAGCCAGATCTCAATCAAACGTGGTAATTGGCCAAGCTGATATAGTCTAACATGATGCACAGCACATAATCAGGGCTCAAGAAATACTTACAGAATGACTTTCTAATTTCCTTTCCAGTTCTAGAATTCTGAGTCTTTGATTCTAGCAAAGCAGTTTTGACAGACTTGGACTCTTAATAGAGAGATCTTCTGAGTGTTGAAGAGTTTGGACTCAGTCTGAGTTTTCTGTCTCTGCTTCCCATGAGTGGATGGATGGCAGTCCCATTTGTAGTGCCTCTGAAATTATGCAGAGCGGGCCACGTAATACGCTTAGTAAACCATCCTGGCATTGCTTTTGTTTTGTTCCTAAAAACTGCCTACCACACATTATACCAAAAAGAGTGCATCTGCATGTACAGAATAAACAAATGTGCTTGTTCACTAAAATGCTCTCCCTGAGAAAAAGTTGAAGGTGAGTTGGTTACATGGTCACTGACTTTATTTTTTGTTTCAGTGCTGATGGCAAAGAGAGACAGTGTGAATGTGGGGGGAAAGTACAGACGAAAACTACTTGAGCCTGACAATGGTCAGTCACTCTCATTAAGTTGGTTCTTTCTTCATGTCACTTTTTGGGAAATTATCAAAGAATCCCAGAAATAACTAGAGAATCCATTCCCAGAAGGTTTGGAGAAAGTGGAAACCATTTTGCCCCAGAACCAAGGCTACCAGGATTGAACAATATTAAAGAAGTTTCCAGCTCACTTCTTCAGTCTGAAAGAAAATGTCAATGCTTTTAGTTGTGGGTCCAGGGTGTTTGGGATTAGCTTTTAATTCTTAATGTTTTCATGAATCCCCAATATCTCTTGTCTTCACCACATGGATCAGGCCTAGATATTTAGCTTTTGCCTCAGCTTTTTACTTAGACTCCAGATGGCCTGCTTTCTCCTGCTAATAGCTCGCTGAAATGGAACCCAGATGCCCTGATTTGTTCCTGCCATTCTGTCTATCAGGTTTAGACCTTGTTGACTTCCCAACCCCAAGTGCCTCAGTAGAGTCTTATTCATCATAGACTGATACTGATGACTGAGGATGCGCAAGGGCCACCTTGATCGTGGCCACCAGTCTGCCTTTGGTATCATCACCGACTGGAATCTTCAGGTATTTGTTTCACCTATAGGATTGTGCCTCACACAACCTAAAGGTTTTACACCTCTTCTAATACCACCTCATATTCAAGAACTAGCCATTCAGCTGGGTCAGTCCTGTCCTGTCTCACCAGTGTTCTTTCTAGTCTTGCTTTGTCCTTCCCACTCACCTCTCATGATGACTCATCAGGACATCCCAAACCAACTAGGTTTTTTTTTTTCTATTTGCAATAATACTGTGTATCCTTATCAGTTAAAACAAAAAACAAAACCACATTTGGTCAAATGTGCTCATGTATAATAGAGCCACAACGCTTCATTGTGAGTTACTACAAAAAATGTCTCACTTCATGGGCCACAGTGGGGAGAGAAGGTCTTGCCCTGCTGTGAGGTTATGACAGGAAACCTCATGTCAGACATGAAGACCACGGTAAAGAGTCCACTCTCCAATGGGGTAAGCGATGTCTATGGTTTACTCTGGGTGCTGTATGAGCTCCTGCGTTTCAGATTTCTTAGTGTTGGTGTTTGGAAAATGCTTCCTCTGTATCCATGTGTTTGCCCAAGTTAGTAGCAAATATCACTTCTTTCCTCCGGGACAGCTTAGATGGCCTATCTTCCCCTTGTACCACATCAAGTAAGGTCAAAGGAAGAAGTCTTTCTTTGTGTAACTCAGTAGTGAGGGCTGAAAGGAGATTTGACGCGTGCTTTCAAAGGAAAAGATTTCTCTTTTCCTCGTGTAAACTCTTCCCCACAACTGCACTTGGAGTGGCGAACTGCGTGAACAGTTGCTGTTTTAAACCATTGCCTATTTGTGCTTTACCTGTGGCAAGACTGTGGGGGATGAGGGGAGTGGGGGCGGTCAAATGGAAGGAGGAGTGGGCATGTCCTTTAGGAGTCCTGGATTGAAACTGTGACTTTACTGCTTCACCAGGTTTGCAACCTTGGACATGTAACTTAAACTTTCCAGATAGAGGTTTCTGCATTATTAAATGAACCTACTACCTTAAAGCATCTCCTTTTTCTTTTTTCATTTTAGAGAGAGAAGGGGAAGCAAAGCGAGGGAGAGAGAGAGAGAATAACAAGCAGGCTCCATGCTCAGTGCAGAGCCCAACGTGGGACTCAATCCTATGACCCTGGGATCATGACCTGAGCTGAAATCAAGAGTTGGATGCTCGGCTGACTGAGCCACCCAGGAGCCCTGCATTTTCATGTTTTATATCATTTATTCCTTATAACAAAGCAAATGTACCATGCATCACTTTCCCCTCCCCTTTTATACCTTATTGTCCTCTCCTGTCCCAAAGCCCTAACATCCTTGTATATGTTGCACAAAATTAAGAGGCTAAAAAGAAGAAATAACACATATAACACATTTGGAAATATATCTAGAAGTTGTGAATCATATGCTCGGCAGACCAAAGAACTGACTTTTTTTTGGTCTGCCAAATTAAAAGAAAAAATCAGTGCCATTCTAGATTTCCTGGAGAAATTTTCACATTATTTCTATGGGAAAAATCTTATGCTAAAGATTTCCCTTGTTTTCACTAGTCTAGCAATTCACCCCCCTCCCCAAAGTTAAATGCGCATGTGTCAGAGAGATCCATTTTACCAGCTTGTGTCCACCCTCCCTCCCTGCCTGCACAGCGATTTGATTCCATAAATCCCCAGGGCCTGCTCTCCAATCCCAACCAGGAGAAAAGTTCTGCAGTGCTAGAAGGAAGAACTGAATCTTTTCTGGGCATTCATCCAGATGGCAGCTTGGCCAGGCATGTCATGGAGGATGGCTGTGTCTGCCTTGTTTTGAGCCATCTGAAATACGGCACACTGCAGGGTTCAGAAAACAGTCCTCCTGGCATGGAGCAGCTTTCTTTTCTTTAATCCAGCGCGTGTGCGGGCTTTGATTTAGAGCAGGTGCATTTCTAAGCTGCCCGAGCCCCAGGCCTGTCTGGTCTTTGAGTCTTGACCTCTCCTTTGCGTCAGCCCAGACCACCAATTACCCAGCCACCTACTAACCACAGAAACGAGTCTAAAACATTGCTCATCTTATAGGAAGCACAGCACAGAAGGAAAAGTGAACGTTTTGATGTCTTACAGATCTGTGAACACAAGTGAGTCATTTTACTTTTCTGAGCCCTGTTTTCACCAAATGTAAAAGAAGAAAACCATTCTTACTTTGGGGACTTGTGTGGATAAAATGAGACAATGACTGTACAGTGCATTATGTAATGACATATAAGTAATATTACAAAATGGTAGCTGCTTTATTACTGTCATTAATCTACTTTCCATGCACAACTTCCTCACTCTATATGCTTGTTTCATTCACATCTTTTTTATTAGTATGTAACTCTGAACTTTTGGCTTAGGAATTAAAATCGTGATAGGCTTCGGCTCTGTGGACTTAGCGTTCACGTATACTCACATCAGTGCTTGGACCTAGACTCTGCACTATGGATTTGGTTTGCTTGTACCTCTGGCTGGCAGTGCTGGCTCTGTGCCCTACCCTTGGCCAATGAGAACATCCTGCCTAGTTATATAGGGGACACTTGGCTAAGCCAGTTCCTGCCATTTGGGGTGTGTGTGTGTGTGTGTGTTCTATGCTCGTGCTATCACTATGTACGGCTGGCACTTTCTTATGGCCACAACATGGCAGGGAGACTAAACAACTGCTGGTTGAACAATTCACAATGCACCTGCATAAATTAAGTCAGGGCATCCTCTAGAAGCTTCCACATTTTTTTCCTCTAGAAGTAACTCTTCTGTTTACACATACCCTCCTCAGTGGAGTTCAAGGGCTGACCATGAGTACCTAGGAGTGTGAAACTTTCCTCAGAGAGCACTGGCTTGTGATAGTCAATACACAGTCTAATTTTATGAATTAGAAATGGGGAGTGTGACTATGTTTCAATCTCTCAGTCTGTCCCTGTATGTTTTCTGTACAAATTATTTTCATACTATGTAAAGTCTTAAATTCTGCATCCTTTTAACATCACAAGAGAATGGTTTCAGGCCATTAAGTATTCTTTATAAAAATCATTTTGTTTTTTAAATTTTTATTTATTTTTGAGAGACAGAGAGAGACAGTGTGAGCAGGGGAAGGGCAGAGGGAGAAGGAGACACAGAATCTGAAGCAGGCTCCAGGCTCTGAGCTGTCAGCACAGAGCCCTATGTGGGGCTCCAACTCATGAACTGCGGGATCATGACCCGAGCTGAAGTTGGATGCTTAACCGACTGAGCCACCCAGGTGCCCCGCCCCCCAACTTACATTTACACTAACATCTGAATTACTGTTATTTCTGTAATAAAAATATTTTGAAGATGTACATTTGTTCTAAGGGGACATATTAGAGAAGAATTTGAAGATCATGCAAATTTTGTATTTATGTGTGATTTTGCCAATAAGAAACATTAGGTGAACAGACAAAACTATATGTAGCTGAATTCAGCTGTGTAACAACACAACACACACACACACACAGAGACACACACACCCCTCCAGCATCTACCAGTTATCTCCATTTGCCTTATGTGATCTAAGCCATACCACCCATTGCGGTTAATAACTTTCTGTCAGATTTCAGGTAACTCTTCTTCTTTAGAATAATTCCCTTTACAATAACTCATGTCACAATAACTCACTTTCCACTAACTCACAGGCTATAAGCACTCTAATGCCCTCTTTCACGAGCCAACTTCAGGTCTTTTTCAAGGTGTTTTATCTGTGTATTTCTTAGCCACTTAACACATAAAACTGTGCTACCATTTTTATTAGGTTTCACTATGGTCTGATTGTTTATGTCTCCTCCTAGACTCTTGTATCCAAAACTGGATGCCCACTGTGCTGGTAGTCGAGGGTCGGACCTTTGGGAGGGGATTACTGCCTTTACAGTAAAGATGCAAGACAGTTTCCTTGTCCTTTCTGTCCTATGAGGACCCAGTGAGAAGGTGCCACTTATGAGACAGAAAACAGGTCTCTGAATCTGCTGGCACCTTGATCTTGGATTTCTAAGCCTCCAGAAGCCTGAGAAATAAATTTGCATTAATTATAAGCCACCCAGTCTCTGGTATTGTTACAGCAGTAGAACAGGCTAAGGTTTGCATCTTTTATTAATGTGTCACTGACACATTACACATTAAGATGACACATAAGAAAGTTTGTGTATGTTGTGTGTTGTGTCCCAGTCCCATTTCTTTTTCTAAGCCTTGTGTTTTTATTGTGTTATTTTGCATCATGACATGACATTTTAGGAACACATATGTCACATAACAGAACTGGCTGTATATACAATTCCCTGGGAAAATTCTTATACATGACTCTTGTGAAAGCTAATTTTCCTTCATCTCAGAAGCATTTCTAATTGCAGTGCTGAATTGCAAAACTGTTTGTGCTCTGGTTGAAGTTGATCTGAGATTGACATTGAACAAGTTGGGACAATGTATATATCTCCCAATGGCTGGTTCCTTTTCAACTTTCATTTTATTTATTTATTTAATGTTTATTCTTGAGAGAGACAGAGTGTGAATGGGGGAGGGGCAGAGAGAGAGGGAGACACAGAACCCGAAGCAGCTCCAGGCTCTGAGCTGTCAGCACAGAGTCCCACGTGGGGCTTGAACTCACAGACCACAAGATCATGACCTAACCTAAAGTCAGACACTTAACTAATTGAGCCACCCAGGTGCTCTTTTATTTTACTTATTATTTATTTATTATTCATTTAATGTTCCTTTTTAGCTTTCAGAGATCAGAGAAGCCAGGAGCCAATTCCCATTCTCCCATCCCCAGCCCTGGTCACTCTGCTCTTTTCTGTGTTTTATTTAAGTTTTACTTATCAAAATTATCTTATAGGTATGATAGCATTGTATAGGTTCTATTACATTTTATTATTTGTTCATTGATCCTATTGGAAATATATGCTCATAAAGGCAGTAGCCTATCTGCCTTGTTCAAAGTTACATTATCATCACCTAAAGAAGTCTGCAACACACAGGGATTAGAAATATTTGTATTTTGTCAATCGAACATTACTTTCTGGTATATAACATGAAAACTATAATGCCTATTTCCTTGTATGTGTCCATCTAGAATTATTGTGGGATTTTCCTTACTATGAGGCATCAGCCTCACATGCATTTTCAAAACACTACTAACTCCTAAGAATTAGGTAAACATATAATGATTCAGAAAACAAACTTAGGCCTTTGTTTTTCATACTATTTTCTAAACTACAATGATTTCACTTAAGTTAATATGTAAGAACAGGTCACTGAATACAGCAGCTTGAATGGTAAGAGAGATGAAGGGCAAGATTTGTGGGTTCTCAACAAACACCAATTGAACATGTAAGTAGAGGTGCTAGCTGGGTAACGGGAATCTGACAGACTGCAACTCAGAGACTGTTGATCGCTACAGGGAGCTGAGAATTCAGGGTTGAGTTTCAGCAAACATTTATCTAGTGCCCTCTGATGGCAATGTCCAGTGCTAGAGGCTGAAGGAATGATATGAAAGATAAAATAAAGATCCTCTCTACAGAAGTGTAGAATTCAGTGAGAAAGGTGTAAAAACGTGGTGCACATAAACATATTGCTAACTTTTAAATACATGTTGTTCAAAGGGAAGTATGTGAAAGACTGTCACAGGGCAAGGAGCGCCTACTATTTAACTAGTTGCCTTTGGACTGTGGGAGAGTTTGGATTTGAGGTGCTGTGCCAGTCACCTGCCTCTGTTCTCTCAAGTCCATTCCCCTTCCCTCCCCTACTCTGCTTTGTACTTCAGCAAACTACATTTCCCAGGGTCCAATGCACACTGGCTTGTGGATGGGTTCAGCCAGTGGGAAGATTTGGCTGAAGATGGGAGGGCCAGAGCAAGGGGAACAGCAAGCTTCCTTTCTCCATCCTCTTTGCTTGGGCAGCATGGTGGGCTATGGCCATGGCTTCTTGGTGGTTCCAGAAAGTGCCAGCCACGTCCTCCATGATTTCAGCATCAAGCTGGTGGTCCTGGTCCTGGGCTCTAGGAATTCATGTGTCCTTCCAGCCCAGGGAAGGTAGAGGCTTCCTATTGGTGCTGATCTTGGCATTGCCTTGCTTTCCCCTGTGTGGCATCTTGGCTCTTCAGTTACTCATGCAAACAAATTTCCTGTCCTCAGTTTGAAATCTCCAGGGATGATTTTTGTGTGACTGCCTGTACCCTCGGGGAAACAGGAGATAAACTCCTGATCCAGAGCACAGGCTCTGGCCTGGAAAAGAATGAAGGGTCGGGGGCAAGAGTTATCCTGCCGGGAAAAGAATGGTTGAAGGCCACCTAGAAACAACAGGGATTCTCAAGAATGCTGAGGACCTTGCTGTTGAGGTAATGCCCTTCTGAACCACGTGGGATCTTTGGAAGCCTAAGGAAGGTTCTTCTCTGCCTATACAAAATATAAGGACAAATGTTGCCTGACAAGAGATGCCACAAGGCTGGAGGATGTGGGATCCAGTCCACCTCATTGTTTTCCACTGGGTTTAAATCAGCTGTACGGGGCCCTCAGGAATGACTCACCCACGCAGAATATCAAAACTGGAAGTTACCTTCTTCCTTCTGATCATGTGCATGAGGATGCTAAATCTTTTGTCTATGAAAGTGCTTTGCTCAAGGTCACACACAGCTGGCAGAGCCAGAAGGAGAGCGCCACTCTCCTACTTTGGGGGTGGGAGCCTCTTTCTTATGCTGTCGTCTGGGTCTTTACCACTTCCCGTTTTTCATTATATCACATGGAGGTTCGCTCCTCTGGTAACAGCAAGATTTTAAACAATTTGAATGGGTTTGGCCCCTATTAATAATTTCTAATTTCAAACCAAATATAATCAGCATGCTACTCATTCCAAAGTAACCAGCGTGGAGTGATTTTTAAGTAGAATGATGTAATTTAATAAAGCAATGGCATTATATAGTAAACTGAAATGCAGGGAGAATTTAGGAAGTAGACCATACTCTCCTTTGTTAGCAAACATGAAAAACAAGCAAGCAAGCAAACAAACAAACAAACAGAAAGCCCCTTTGAGACTGTGGTATTTACTATATTCTCGCATAGTCAGCCTTTATAAAAATCCTATCATTGCACTGCTTGTGTATCAAGACTGAATGCCACTGTTAGTTTGAGATAAAATACACTCCTTGAGGCCAAGACTTTAGAGACATTATCTGTTTAATAAATATGATTGTAAAAGCAATAAACAAGAGCAATTATACATTACACTACATAGTATTTAACAAAAAATACATCAAAAAAGTCATTTGAAAATTAGAAGTAGTTCCGATACTATAAGAAAACTTTCTTTTTTTTTTTTTTTAAATTGGCTTCCTATAAAAATAAGTTGGCAAATGAGGGCTTTCAATGCTCAGTTGGAATCCTGGAAAACACAGAACGGCTGCCAAACACCCCACTGCTCTCAAAGTTGCTATTTGGAACTTCTGAAAAAAAGCAAAGCAAACCTCTGCATTTTGGACAATGAATCCAATTAGGAATAAGGCAAAGGAGAAAATGTTGGCTGGGTAGTTCAGAGTAGAACATGCACTGTTTGCCCTCTGGGAGTTTTGGAAAACATTGCAATTTCAGATTTTTAGCTTGCCCTGAATCTTCCCTTCCAAGCCCATCCCTCCCCACTCACTCCCCTGGCCCACCAAACTCCTTAGTGTGTTTGCAACTGCTGTTAGTGACTCGGTAGGCACTTGGGTCCCTCCCATTTGTAGGCTCTCATTACTAGGTTCTCTTTGGGATTGAACTGGAATGGCAGGGTGCAGTGGTTCCCAAACTTCTGTGTGCATCACAATAACCTGAAGAGCTGGTAAAAACAGACTTCTGGGCCTCTACTCCCTGGAGTTTCTGATTCAGTATGTCTGCAAATTTCTAATAAGTCTGAGGTGATGCTGATTCAGCTGGTCCAGGTACCACATTTTGAGAACCATAGAGCTAGATCATAAGAACAATGAGGTCCCTGCTGAGCAGTACCTAGCCTCACTAATCTCCTACAGGTGGGAGGGAGCTTGGAGGAGAGGCACATGAGGACCCTGGAGATGCTGACTAGAGAGCTGGCCATCTGTGATCACTTTCGAAAATGCCAGGCATCTCATGTCTACCTCAGTTTTTAATTAGGGCTTGCAAGCCCATTCTTCCCTATGTCTTCTCGCGTGGTCTTTTCATTTATCCCTTCAACGAGTGGTTTTCTTCATAGCTACTGTAGGCAAGGCACTGTGCTAGATTAAGAGGGTTTTTGCATTTCCCATAATTTTCCAGTTAAAATTACTTGAACTACAACTCTAAGGACCCCCTGTGCTGTTTTGAGGGAGCCTCTTTTGGTTTCCCAACATTACGTCTTCCAGATTAAACATGGATGGCTCCAACTGAAGCAGAACAATGAAGATGTTTCCTATGGGATAGGAAGCCTGGCAGGTTGGGGATCAATTGAGTTTTATAAACAGATGGCTGCCGCAGGCATAATCCATTTCCCAGATCCACACTGGGCATCCTCAACCACAAAAACTTCTGCTTGATTAACTTCTGACTGCAGCTTTGTTACTCTTCTCCTGCCCGAGCTACATAAGGGCAGGGCTCCTCAGGATCCTGGGATCCTTGGGACACTTCCATTATCACCCGGGACCCTGTTATAAACTGTTACTGGCCTGGGAACAAAGCCAAGAAGGAGGCTGCTCCCTCTGAGTGGTTTTTCAAAACTGCTTCCTACTATATTTTAGAGTGGGCTTTACCCAACTCATAATCCTCCAAGGGCTTCTGCTGGACGTACTTTTGTTTCCTTCTTTCTCTGGGCCTTCTTTCATTACTGCCATGGGCAAACAGGGATTTTTCATGCTTTGAGCCATTCTGCTTTAGTTAGACATCTATCTCCTTCCCTTTAAGCTTATTAATTTTTCTTTTGCCAATACGACGATACTCAGAGATCAGAGAGCACACATGTGAAATGTCTGGGTTCATCCTCCATAATCAAAATCACATCCTCATGTAAGACAAGACCTCCATATATTCTCAGGCTTTTTGACACTCTTCAGTATTAAATCCATTAACCTGCTTCTTCTTCTGGTTAAAATCAGTTTTATTTTACAAATATTTTTACTCTACTGTGAGAGAACAAATACTGGGTAATAGCAACCATTACAGGAGGAAATTGCCCTGCCACAAAGTAACACGTTCAAAACATTTCTCACAAGAATATTCTGGAATCTGCACACGAGAGATTTTTTTTAAGGTGTGAGAATACCACTATGCATCTGTTTGCTTTCTTTTCCAGTGTACATGGCTAGGTCTAAATTGCTTTGCATATGTATCAACTCTTTCACACACATTGCATGTTTCCAGGTGAGGAAAGGCAAAGCTATTTGGAAGAGGCAGGAGGAGACCATGGGTACATGGAGCTGAACCCTGCAGGGCAGGACAGCTTGGTCAGTGTGTAGGGAGGCTGGCATGCTGATGGATCAGAAACTTGAATATGGCAAGGGCCAGGCTGGCAGAGGCTGGGCCAGTATTTAGGAAATACTGAGGTTAATGTCCAGAATCTAGCAACATGTTTGGGAAGAAAAGAGTAGGGGGACTTGAAAGACAACTTGGAAACTGGAAGGAAGAGGTACAAAGACATCAAGAGATCATGATCCCACATGGATAGCAAACAATGGGGAGGCCAGATGATGGGTAACTGGGATTCTCTTTTCTATGTAGGGTGGGGTGAGAGTAGGGAAGCTGCAAGGGACAGCCTGGGTGATGGAAACTTCTGACATGCCTGTCTCCCTGCCTGCCTTCATTCTGCCTGAATATGTGGAACTTCAACTCGCTTCTTCGTCCCTGTGGCCATACAGAATGCAAAAAGCAGCCCCATGGTCACCGCTGGCTGGCCAACAGAGCTACCAGAGATAACTTAGGAAAGAAAATGGCAGTAAGGAACGTGGAACAGAGAAACAGCTCAGGGTTTCATACTCCTGTGCATGTCTTTGTGTCTTTATGAAAGGGGCCGGGGTGGCTAATCCGCCCATCAGCCGGTAGTGCTAAAATAGCTGTTAAATCTAGAGCCAAGAATATTTCCAAAAACACATGCAGATTTCCTTGGCCTCTATATGTTATGAATGTTCTACAAACACGACCGATCAGAAAAAAGAGAGAGAGGGAGAAAGGGGGAGGGGAGTGTTTTTTCCATTAAAATAGAGCACCTGGACACTGCCCCTCCAAGCGTGTTCTCAAGGTATTGTCCACATGCACAGGCTTAAAGCTAACAACCCTTGTTGTCTGTGTCTGAAGAATTAAAAAGTCCCGATGCAGTGAGTGTTTGTTAGTTTGTTTGGATTTTGATTGTTTTTATTTTATTTTTTGTTTGTTTTTGTTTTTACTGGCGTCCTCCATTCAAACATTTACATAGGTAGGGATTTCTTTTGTGCTTTGATTCTCAGCAACTATGGAAATACTTCCTGGCAAAATAGGAAACAGAACAACAAAGGAAAGAAAAAAAAACATAAAGTTAGTGGTCATGAAGGATGGTGCACTTGACAAGAGCGAAATTCTTTCCTGATCAGCAGGTCGCCTGTAGCCTTTGGGGGTTTTCCTTAAATTGCAAATTGCGCCCCAGTAGATCCCCGCTTTGGCGTTGAAGGCGGAGTGGCGTGTCTTGCTCTTTGCAATCGGAGAGATGAGTCACCAGGTTGAGTAGAAGGGGAGGGAGGGGAGGGTAAAGCTACTCTCCTAAGAGAAAACGTGTAACACTTACTCACTTAATGACACTGGAAACGGGAAGGTGTCAGAGACTGTGCAGTGTGGTGCTGGGCGCTCCTGGCGAAGGAGGGATCGCCACTTTCGTAAGTCAATGGCGCTTCATACCCCGTGGAAATGGGATTGAACACCAAATGACCCACAAAAACGCGCTTACAAGCTTTAGACGTAAATAGACAGGGTGAATGCTTCTCTGGACTTAAAGACAGAAAAGCCTTTTTCTTTTGAACCTAAAGCAATTACACATTTATCCCCCTGTCTTCCCAAATAAAAGAAAACACACTCTAAAAACTGGACCCCAGATGCGGCCACAGTTGTTATTATTACTTCTGATACAAGCCAGTCACTGCACTGAAATTTCCCCTGATATAGCCAAGAACTTTCCCCCCATTTATTTAAAGAGGGGGCCATGTTTCCACTTAGGTGCTCATTTTGTTTTCTATGTAGCAGATTCAAAAATCCTAGGCAATAGCCTCCAAGAAGTTTTGGTATTCTGACATTAGAGGGAGGCACAAATGGTTATATACTAATTTATCCATCCTGGTCGACAATGCAGGATTTAGAGGGCAATATTATAGTTTCAACTCCTGACTCCTGACGCCAACAGACAGGAGGAAACAAGGCAAGCCATGGATCCCAACGGTGCTCCCATGGGTTTGTCGAACTCCCTTGGAGAGTTTCCTCTGCCATAAGTAGTAGGACTCTAGACCTAGCTGTTGGATTCTCATGCTTAATTCATAGGCAGAGAGAGAGAGCTCTACTGAGACATGGTAAAGTCCATGTGAAGACTTCTGATAGGGGACAGGTAAAAAGGAGGGAAAACTCCCCCGATCTGCTCTGTAACAGTCTGGCCCTCCAGAGGTTTCCTCTCAGGAAACCTCACTCCTGGGATGTTCTACAAATTTTATGTCTCTTGGCCTCACAATTCCCAGGGTCTGTGTTTCCTGGAGGACAGTTGTTAGATGACTGCCAAATTAAAAAAGAAAAAAAAGTCCCAAGGCTCATCGGCCCAGCCCTTCTCTATGGTGTCACTTCTCTACAAGTATTCTGGAGTAATTTGCCCTCTTCAGAGCTGTCTCTAGGTGAGGCTGCCCTGTCTTACCCCGTCATTCTGTACCCTGTGCTCGAAAGCTTCCTGGCCCTCCCAATGACCAGAGCCAGCCTCTGAGGCCTGCCCCTCTCACACATTGTTACAACACATGTTTTGCTCTCTGCCCATGAACATTTTTGAAGCCCCATATTTTAGAGCAAGAGTTTTTGCAAAAAGAAGAATAAAGTCACAAGAAAGGTGGAAAAAAAAAAAACTACATAGGAGCAAGAAAGCTTTTTTTTTTTCTCATTCCAGCGGGAGGAAGCAGGGAAAAAGATATTTTAGCTGTTTCTCTCAGGAATGTTAGAGCAGGAGAAAGTGGTTACGTCAAGGCAGAAAAGGGTTAGGCAGAGTCAGCCGTTGACTAGCTAGGCTGAACAGCTGATGGCTACTGGGAATCATTTACCTATGAGCTGGGATTCCACCTTGTCATCTATCAGTTGGCCAGGCCTCCTGAGTTCAGTCTGAGGGATATGGGGCCTGCTTTCAGAGTGACTGACTTGACTGACCATCTCTCGTTCTTTCTCATTTTGCATCTGGGCATAAACATTAATCCCCGGGATCTTCCTAAAACATTAACAGACAGCGTCATTGCTAGGCATGGGAACATACGTCATGGCATTTCATGCTTCTGAACCTGTCAGGGAGAAGGATGGGGTGAGGCGTGGGGAGTGTGGAGACATGGACGGGGGGACACGTACCTTTTAAACTTGTAGATGACGAACACGGCCAGCCCCACAAACACCACCGAGAGCAGCATCAGCATGGCAGATCCACTGTGGGTTGGAGTGAGGTCCACCAGTGGGGCTAGGGGAGAATACAAGGCATGGTCAAGGGCAGAGATGGGGGGATGCCCGACTCCTTAAGAGGCTCCCAATCTCCGCCCAGAGGCAGGGTGTGAGTGCTAGGAAGCCGGGTAGAGTCTGCACACAGACACATGCCCCTCGGCTGACACGTGGGGGCATCTGAGCCTGTCCTAGCCCCCAGAATGTTCTAGCTGGCCTGTTCAAGAAGTGCAGTCGATAACTGGAAACACAGACCCTGGAGCCAGACTTCGTGGATTCTAGGCCCCCGTGCTGGCTATGTGACTCTAGGCATGTTATTTCACTTAATGGGCTCATGCGGTGAGTTGATATTAGCAGCACATACCTTGTAGGGACCAGATGAATTAATGTATGTAAAGCACTGATAACAGTCCTAGACATGAAGTGAGTCTTCCCTAAGTTCCAGAGTTTATTACTACTGCTATTGCTGCTATTATTTTTAATCAACACCTGTAAGACTATAATTATTACATTTTCCTATACTCTTTAAAAAAATTTTTTTTAATGTTTTTTCATTTTTGAAAGACAGAGAGAGACAGAGTGCAAGCAGGGGTGGGGCAGAGAGGGAGGGGGACACAGAATCCAAAGCAGGCTCCAGGCTCTGAGCTGTCAGCACTGAGTCTAATGAGAGGCTCGAACTCACGTACTGTGAGATCATGACCTGAGCTGACAGCGGACACTTACCAGACTGAGCCGCCCAGTGCCTCACATTTTCCTATACTCTTGAATGCAAGCTTTCCTCACACTAAGCAACGCACATCACCAGAAAAACGAACAGGGAGATTTTTATAAACTATCCCCTCTCTCTCCTGTCCCCACAACCGTCATGTGGGACAAAGAACTAGAGAGTGATGGTGCATCCTTATCACTTCTGCACACAGGACACTGATGGCTAAGTGAGGATTTCACAAGAGCAGCCCCTGTGATACAGGCAGAGGGGTGTATGACCTGGGGTCATCTCTACAACCTTCCAAAGTGCTGACAGCTCATGCCAGGAAGCACCATCCTCTCCTCTGCAGTGAGTTCTCCTCTTGGACCAAACACATGCCTTTGCATCCATTAAAGTCCTGTGGCCCTGAGTTTGCTCTCAGAGCATAGCATCTCTCTCCACCTCCAAGTCCTCCGCAATCGTAGGGTCAAATCTGTTCGTGCTTTAAGGGCTTTGTTTGCAATTAATTTTCACCCTCTCAAAAACTGACATTTTGCAAATATAGCGTAGCTCAAGCATAAAAGGCAAAACCCACAGGCACACCTTAGAAGCCTGGATGCTGACCTCTATCTTCCATCATTTAAGTCCAGTCTGATAGTCAGAAATGTGGGTGACCCTCAAGCACCATTTCCTGTGGCTTTTCTCGGTTGAGAGCCAAGAAGGTAACATTCTGATCACCCGGGTACAAAAGTTCAGGACTTGATGATTGCATACCGATGCTCTCCAACAAGACGCGAGGCAGCTTCTGCTCTGTCTGGTTATCGTAGGATTGCGTTCCAGTCACTTGGCGCTACTGAAAAGCCATGTTCCAGACGCCAAATAGTTTCAGTGGGAAACACAGGTCAAGCCCTCTTTCTCAGAAAACAGGTTTAGTTGATTTAGTAGAATCAGCTTTTAGGAAGCAGGAAAATTAAGCAACCCCTGTGATTCTCTCTCCCATGTAAGTCACACAGCACTTGTGCTGTGCGGTGCCCATGGGTGAGTCTATGTCTTAGGAGACTGAGGTGAAACGGCCAAGGCCAATGTGCTTCCAGGTCAGAATGAGAACGTGAAAGTGTCTTTCATTCACTTCGGCAAACACAGTGCCGTCAGCAAAGGAGTCCAGGAATGCTTGAGAACTCACACCGGAATTGGTAGGATGTCACTGGAGAAGAGGACACCTTTGGTTTTCATGGACATTATGACAACTGATTCACTCAAACAGAAGACAGGGGGAGTGACCTCCGCTGAACAGATAAGAACAGTGAGATTCATGCTGGCTAACGTCATTCCAAAAGACGCAGAACTAGAAGTGGAAGAACTAAGCCTTAAACCTGAGTCCTAGCCCAAACACTCACCTGGGGCTAATTTCAGTGGAAGATACCAGAAATTTAAAAACATATATATGGGGCACCTGAATGGCTCAGTCGGTTAAGTGTCCGGCTTTGGCTCAGGTCATGATCTCACGGTTCGTGGGTTTGAGCCCTGCGTTGGGCTCTATGCTGACAGCTAGCTCAGAGCTTGGAGGCTGTCTTTGGATTCTGTGTTTTCCTCTCTCTCTGACCCTCCCCTGCTCATGCTGTCTCTCTCTCTCTCAAAAATAAATAATAAAAAAACATTAAAAAATTAAAAAATATATCTGAGAATGGAGAGTATGGTTAAAAGTACAGTGTGAGAAGCAAATTAAGTGGCCAAAGTTAAAATATTATCAATTCTTAACAAGACCAGTTAGAATCATAGAGCGCATACTCTTACACTTGGATGGCATGTTTTTGTTCATACATATTGTCCATGTGTACATGCACACATGGTACATGAGCATAGAGAAATGTACCCAGTACCTGACTTCAACAAACATGAATCCACAGACAATGTTATTTTATTTTTCCCCATCGAGTCCCGACAACCCCAACTGCTGGATTATTCTGAAGCAAATTTTAGCTATCATGTAATTCTATCTGTAACTCTAAAAGAGAAGGTCTTTCTCTGTCTTGACATTATCACAATAGTGTCATCACACACCAGGAAATAAAGTGGGAAGATACTTTATAGGTGATTCTCTAATGCAAACTCTTAGCTTGACAGGGAACAAATAAAGGCGGGTTCAGGGAGGGGCCTCTCTGTTTAAGATGGTTTAGAGGCAGATTAGCTTTATTAGGAAACTTCTCATTCCTACTTGCATGCTTTTTCAGAAGCAGCAGAAATCAGTGCTATGGAGTTACCAGGAAGGCTACTAAGCTTGCTTGAAAGGGCTGGCATTTGAAATAAATGGAAAAGTAAAGAGAGGAAATTGGGAAATGGTTTAGGCCAGGCTCTTGCTAACAAAGCCTGAGTGCATGCGCATGCGCACTCACACACATACGCACAGAAGCACTCCCCTTTTCTGCCCTACCTTGTCCTCTATCTCCACATCACAGGCTTAAGTCATTCAATTCTAAATCATTCCTCCTTAAGTCATCATTGGTAAATAAGCAGCATTAGCACTGGTAAGTGACTAGCATAGTATTTTGGGAAAATGAGCTTCTGTAGTCTGAGTTCTGAAGCACACACTGTCTGCTGCCCCTATCTCGGCATAGGCATCCTTAGCAGCATTCCGAGGTCGGGGAGGTGGTGGGGGCAGCAGCAGGCAGAGCCTGGACAGACTGACCGCCACTGCCCTCTGGGCTCCAGGCGCTGCTTGCGGACTGGCAGCGGGATATAAACGGGCCCATTACAATCGTCCACAACAGCAGCTGCATTATCCCAGTTTGCCTAACGCTTAGGTGCGTTTGCATGTATTCTGCTGAGGAATGAAAACCTGTGATAAATGGGCCTTTAGCTTGTTGTGTGGAATTAGCATAAATTAATCCCTCTCCACTTGCAGCCTAAACCAGCTAGAAAAGGGCAGGAAAGTGCTGAGCAGTTTATTTGCCATTATCCACACACAGAGTAAAGCAGGACATGCCAGTTCTGTAAGCGAGCCCACATTTCAAAGTCTGGGTGCTGGCACACGCGGGTACTGAAATCCTGCGAGGACTCAGACACACACTGGATTATCACGTTCTGTTCCTGAGGGCCTAGGTTGATTATAGCAACGGCACTGCTTACGATGATAAGAGCAGTCTTCCTGTGAAAACTGAATGATGTATATAGTGAGTGCTGAATAAATGGTCACAGCCTGTGTGCATGAAAGCAATTTCATAACTCTATGTCTGGGGTGAAGAAATTGATGTGGTCCCTTTTTGGAATCAGATTCTGAGTCTGCCACTTCTGGGTTTAAGTGACTTACTCTGAACCTCAGTGTCATCATCTGCATAATGGAACTAAAACAAAGTGCTTGGTTTAGAAAGTTGTGAGAATAAACCAAGATGGAATTTTTATAGCCCTTGGCATAGTGTCCAGCACACAGTACACACTCAATATTTGTAACACTGTCGTATCTTTGCTATTGTATCTCAAAAGGGTCTTATATATAAAACAGCCCTGATGGATGATGGAATTAACCATGGCTGGATAATTCTGAGAATTCTCCATCTTACGGGTTCACAATGCTCATTAGTAATATTTTTAATGTGTTTTTTTAATTTATTTTTGAGAGAGAGAGCATGAGCAGGAGAGGGTCAGAGAGAGGAGACACAGAATTGGAAGCATGCTCCAGGCTCTGAGCTGTCAGCATAGTGCCTGATGCGGGGCTCAAACCCATGAAAGCTGAGATCATGACCTGAGCCGAAGCCGGATGTTTAACCGACTGCGCCACCCAGGCACCCCGCTCATCAGTAATAAATCTTTCACACCAGTCCTATAGTAAAGAAACTCATTTAGGTCTACCATAGTGTTTCCCAAAAATCATATGGCCACAGACCCTTTGCAGACCTAGGTCCCATGCAACATACTTGAGAAAGAGGTTCAGACTGGGTACCACCTTCCCCTTTGCTACAGCCTTGCCCCTTTGTTTGGTTTATTTCCACATTGCAAAGTCAGCAATATGGCGCATCAGCTCGTGAAGCGGTGCTAGAAAACCTTAGTGTTGTCTGTAGTTACTCTCATCCGAGGCAAAGGGTCTTTCTTAGAGAACTCTACCTGCACTATGATCCTGAAATCCTGAACTGCATTTCAAATTCACTTCTACATTTCTAATACAGAACTTAGTGTTGTCAAGAACTCACAAAAGCAAGTTTGCCAAGCCTTGATTTTCTTTTTGACTCTCCTGCCTCCAAAGCAGACCTAAGCTGGGCTTTAGTTATATGCCTGGAATATCATGAAATCCATGTGGTCTGAAATCTCTTTTCCAGAAATTAAGATGATATGGAAATGGTACCGAGTTTATCTAGAACGCAGAAAGAGCAAAAGGTTTTCATTTACAAAAGCACTTTTTCTTTCTGTCAGCTCAAATCCAAACCCAATCATGAGAGCCACAAAGACTGTCACACCCTCCACAATCCTGGAGGCCTACTGGCCAGACTGTATGAGAATTCCAGGGAAGGCTCTAGTGCCTAGTGAAGCATTGCCATGAGTTTTAAATTGAAAATAGTCTTCAGGAGCATCCAGTCATGGTGTTGAGGTCACTTGGCCAATTAACTACAACTATGGATACCTCAAAGACCCAACTTATCACTGTCAGTGACAGACAGGAAGAGAAAGCTGCATTTTGGTTTTCTAGGGTTGAAAGTTGTAGAGAAGAAAATCTTTCTAACTTTGTAAAGTGCTTCTCAAAGTGTAAATTTATAGACTACCCAAATAACAGTCACCGGGAGAATGTGTGAAAATGCAGTGTCCTACACTTCACCTGAAAAAAGAAAAATCTATATGTCTTTGAGAATCAATCTCTGAAAACTGTATATGTAACCTGCTACACGTGTCACTGTTGTGCACAGCAGATTGAGGATACTGCATGGGCGGTGTCACCTACTATCCTCATAAAACATCCAGTCCTTATCCTTAGAGTGTGACTGACCTTTATATTCTCTGGGTCACTAAAATAAAACAAAAATGCACCCCTTGATTGCTAAAAGTAGCTTAATCTCCTTATAACTTTGGGAAAGCTTGTTCAACTACCTAAAAGCATTTCCAATCTCTCCTAAAGAGTGGTCAGCCTGTGGAGATTGACTGCATTGCTGGATAAATTCTCTACCCTTCTTGTGTCCAAACCTTCTGCAATTTGAGTTTGAAGCTTTTCATAACAAGAGTTGAAATGTGTTTCCTCACCCCTTGAATCTGGGATAGTATGGAATGAAATGGGAGTGAGAATGTGCCAGTTGTGAGCTTTAAGGCCTCTGCACTTTGCCTCTCTCCCTTGGAATCCTGTCATTTTTATGTATTAACATGCCTACAGTAGCCTGATGAAGCATGACAGATCACATAAACAAGAAGCTCAGAGCCAGCAGACCCAGCACAAGGGGCAGCCCAACTAAGACTGGTAGAACTCCCTACCCAATGATCTGTAGCTGATTGCAGATACACAATGAGCAGAGACAAAGCCAGGACCACCAAAATGATCCATAGACTCAACACAATAATAGATGCTCAGTTAAGCCACTGAATTTCTGAGTGACTGGTTACACAGCAATAGTTTACTAATACCTTCTCTATTCAAAACGCTTCTCTTTCATCTGGTTAAACACCCAATTAGCAATTCTTATGTTTGGGATCTACATTACCCAGTTATTGCTGGGGAACACTGGCCCCATAGGCAGGGTGGCAGGATATAAGTAAGATAATTATAACTGTTTTCTTCTAAACTAGAACACTTTACTAATGAAAAGGAGGGGTCTTAAAGCTTACGCACACACTACAGACACAACCCAGAGCAGTCCTGGTCACCTCTAGGTAGAAGACACTTAGTGTCTGAAAGGTGGCTTGTCCTAGGTCTGGTGTCTTCTCTCTGTTTTATGTGTTCTCCTGCCTTCCATTTCCTGGCAATTTCTCTAGACGATGTGCCTTGCCTTCTCTCTGGGGAGCTGTGTCTCTTGCATCCTATTATTTCTACCTATTTCCAAGCTGATGCATATTCGGATCCTGTCTCTGAACTGTTCATATGATCACTCCTTCTGAAAATTTTCCACCCAAGAGTTTCTAGAAACATCCTCAGGCTGAGCCAACTCAGAAGCTAAAGAGCAACCTCAATGCCGGCCTCTGCTATATTTATGAAAATAACACATTTGTATAGTCACATTGGGGAAAGGGGTATGTTTAGATATGTTGGCACCTGTTATTACTTGCCATGAGGCATAATGGCTTAATAGATGCTGAAAGCCACTGAGTCCACATGACTGTGAAAAAGTCTAAATATTTGCAGAGGACAAAAATCACCTATTTGGGGGAAAAGTAGAAGAAGGGAAAATACTACTAGGATGACTTTACTCACCAAGATTTGTGAATGATAACTGTGTGGATGACAAGGCAACTGGAGACTAAAGGGACGGATGAATTTATTAGCTGCGGAAGAATTTCACCAGTACTCATTTCATCCCTAAATGGAAAATGTTATTGCAACAATTTATTTCACTCTACAGTTCAGAGCTCCACAACTGCACAATATGACATCTGCATCCATAATGATGTGACTGAGATTATATTGTACTTCTTAAAGCTTCTCAACTGATGCTAATTCTGCCTTCAAGTGGGAAGGATCTTTCTCAATGTGACACTGTTGGGAAGCATTCATGATGTCTGCTGGCCTAGGCTGAAATTCTGGCTCCTTATTCCCTCTCACGTTTACTTATAACATATTCCAAGGGCAGCAACTGAAGCCGGAAATATTAATTCTCTAATATCTCTGCAACAGTATCTCTTTATTCGACCTAAAAAAGAAAATGAACCAGCAATCATGGAGGCCAAGATAACACAAGATAACAGTTTTATTAAAAACCCACACACATCCTTGACAAAGGACAGCTTTCCTAAACCTAACAGCTTCAACAAGCCAACTGCTAGACAGCCAGGAGGGAGTGGGAGTAGTTTGTATTAAAAAAATTCTTCTTAACCTGGAATTTGAGGCTCTTCCTTTAAACAATATTAACATTTCACATTTTTTATCAACTGTATCTAAAACTCTGGAAGAGCAGTGACCTTGCTGGAAAGTTGAGGGTAGAAGAGAACCCTGATTCTCTAACACATGCAGAAAACATGAAATGCAGATGCATCATTTTCTGCTCACACTAGCACATGAATAGCATCTAGATAATACAATTTGTTCAACTTTCATAAAACTCATGGCTATTCAATTACATCTGCCACTAAGATTCTAGTCCACACTTTAATCACTTTTCAACTGCCTCACGGCCCAGCTCTTGGCTGGCCTTTGCCATTTATCTAGATTATGGATATAGTAGATCTCAGATTCAGAGATATGTTTCATTTTCCCCTCCCTTCCTCCCACCGTCATCTACCCATTCTGCCAATTAGGTTGGCTCCAGATATGCGGAAAAATTAGATTTTGCTGTTTATCACTAATTTCCTCCTACACTTAATGTCACAGGCCCTTCTTTTTTGAATGCATGCTTCTGTTTTAGTGGATGCCGTGAGCTGTAAGTCAGATTTATTGTTGGCTATAGACATGCACATTCCCTTGTTATACAGACGGAGTTGTGTCTGTGGAATGCTCTATGGGAGTGGTTGGTGAGCCAGGGGAAAAGCCTTGCTGTATATGTATCCTTTGGGGAACTTGTTAAAAATGCAGATTACCAGTCACTCCTTGGGATTTTAATTCAGGGTGTGTGCTGGGAGACTGGAAAAACCTCTACTTTTGTGAGACTGTCTAAATAATCACAAAGTAGAGTTGGGTCAACAACCAGATGCTTTGTCGCTGGGATTGTCTACACTGGCTTATACACAGTCTTTCCAACTATACATGTTTTAAAGGAAGGATCTGTTCTAGCACTTCTAGCTCTATGTCCTCTGTGTGGCAGCCTCCCCCCAAACCCAAGTTTCAGTTTATTTGTCCAATAAATCATTCTGTGAAATGCAAATCATCCCTGTGGTGCTCTTGTTTGTAATACAGTGTGAATCAGTTTAGTTAGGTTTTGTGTTCTCAAATCAAATATTACCCCTTCCATTCTCATGCAGAACCTCATCTCATCTCTTCTACCTTGAAAGAATCAACACATTTTTAAGCTGCTTTCCCCCACTGAATATATATAATATAATTACTGAATTTACTCACGACCGTGTGTTCTCACCACAACAAAGATATGGAGTTTGAAGTAGCTTAAAAGATTTGTACCAGCAATTAGGGCTTCGATCTATCCACTGTTAGGACTGCTCCTGCCCAGGAATTGGCTATAAGGTGGTAGACTGTAGCTTCGAATTGAATGTGTAGTTTGCTCCTAGTCTCAGCTGACTTTCACGCTTCTATTTCCAGCTTCCCGTTAGGGCTTTCTACACATATGCTTTATGATATCAAACCCAACATGAACTTTGGCATCTTTGGCAACCCTAAAAGAGGCTCCTACTTCTAGGTCTCCATCTCTATCAGATAAGTTACCATCTCTTGCCTCTTGGGTTGAAAACATCTTATAAGATGTATAAAAAACTGTTAAAAAGAGAAAACTTATTGACTGTTGCCCAAACTTATTATTTAAAAAATCCTCCTTCGTTCTGCCCCTTCTTTCCTTTTCCATGTGCATCATACGTTGTAATTTCAAGGATGCATTATTGAGAGATTTTTCACTAGCAAGCATGGGTGATGAACAACAAAGGTTATAACATTAATGGAGTATCAAATAATGGCAGATTTGATATCCCTGAATTTATCCCTCTCTTGCCCTATGTTCATAATTTTACCTTCAGTAGATATATCAACTAAGAATATTTAAGGATAGTTGGTTGAGCACCCGACTTCAGCTCTGGTCTTGATCTCGCGGTTTGTGGGTTCGAACCCCACATCGGGCTCTATGTTGATAGTTCAGAGCCTGGAGCCTGCTTCAGATTCTGTGTCTCCCTCTCTCCCTGCCCTTCTCCTGCTCATGTTGTCTTTCTCTGTCTCTCAAAAATGAATAAATGTTAAAAATTTAAAAAAAGAGTGTTTAAGGGTATATATCTAGATACCCCAAACCATATCAAACTATGCATCACTTTATACCTGGAATGCTTATTTTCTCTTTGTTTTGGTGAATTCATATTCAACCTTACAGCTCATCTTTACTGAACCTTATTTCTGCATGGAATATTTTTGATCATCTTTATTTAGAATGAGTAAATCCTCATGAACATCACTGGTGAGCCTCAGCTCCAGCCAGTGTGGAGTGAGAGGGGGTCCCAGCTCATCTCACGTCACCAGACGAGCCACAGGTTTAAAGGCCTAATTGCGAAGTAAGGCAATAAGGAATTACTGTCACGTGAGGAATAAGATGATGAATCTGAAATGGACCTCACCCCTGAGTAAATTCCAAGTCCCCACGGGCGACGAGAAAACTACTGGCATTTTAAGGCTATTTTCTTAACAGGTTAACTTTGTTCTTCCATAAGTACCTACAGAGATCAAATGCTCTGCATCTGATTTGAAGCCTTCCTATGAGTCTTACTGGAAAAAACTCTCCCTGGGATGAGATTGTAGCTCTTCAAATGTAGCAGAATATAGAAAAATAAAAATAATACCAATGAATAATAGAAGATCAGGGTAAAATCCTGGATGAGCGATAGCTCAGGGGAGGTGTCACAAAAGATTTGAAGAAGGTCTGGTGTGATGAGGTCGAGCTAGTGCAATCTAAGGTGTGGACCCTGAGCTCTGCCATGAGGTGAGGCGCTCTGGTACGTGGGAAACACTCCCGCCAGTGACAGGGGCCGGGAAATAAGGCTGCTGCGTATACCTGTGTGGTCTCCTTCAGGAACAGCTCTCTTGCCAGTCCCTCTCCTCCTCCCTAGGTTTCCTTAATCTCTAATCTCTAATTTTTCCTCAACCTTCTCATTTCCCACACTGTGGATATAAACAATTGTAATGCCTCCTGAAGGGACATGTGACATAAGAAAAACACAAAGATGCGTTTTCCTCAGATGCTTACTGGAGAACAGAAGGCCCGGTTCCCCTCGCTGGTTATTTGTTAAGAGGCAGGATGTCATGAAACAGATTCACAATCAAATAAACTGAAATGAAAGGTTCACTGAGGGAATGGAATGTTGTATATGTCTCCAGTGGTTATAAATTATTTACACATCTAATTATTTATAAAAGCAATAGTTATGGAGCACCTGATATGTGCAAGTTCTCTGCTAGGTACAATAGTTACCATCATCACTAGATAAATATAGATTTTAAAAAATCCATGTGAGATGAAAGAAGGAATAGATGATATCCTGGATAAAAGTCTCTAGAAAGACTACCATGCAAATGTTGGCATTGATTTAAGCCTTAAAAGTCAAACAGATTTAAGAGATGTAGAGACATGGCAAAGGCGGTAGAAACATTCTACTTGCAAACAGCATGAGCAAAGGTACACTTCAGTCGAAACACCAGTGTTCGAGTCCGGTACCCGGCTTGATCGATTTCTACTCCTTTTTCTCACTCTCTGGGTTGTTGTGGAACATCATGGCCTTTGTCCAATAAACACAGCTGATTTCAGGTCTCAAAAGCCAAAGAGAGCCCCTCTGGCCAGAGCCCTCCCTCAACTTCTTGTTAACAGTCTCATTCTCTCCCTACTTACTTGCAATTTCAAATCCCTTTTTTCCACAAAGAGAATTTCAGAAACCTAGCTGTCATGAGTAGCTGAGCTCTCAAGAGGAATTGAGGAGAAAAGGAAAAGTGCAGGAATGGCTAAGAACAAAATACAGACGGCGTTCAAAGTTGAGCTCAGTGTAGATACCAAAGCTAATGAATTCCCAGGTAGAACATGTGGGGGGAAACAACCTAAATCCAGTCTCTAATGACATCCAGACCTAGAAGTGCTTACCTTGTGTTCCCATAAAAGCAAACAGGGAACTGAATTTGAAAAACAAAATAAGGCCAGTAAATTCCTGAAAGGAGACAGTTCTTTTTCCTTGGAGACAAACCAAATTATGCACTGCCTCTTTCACTAGCAACATACTCTGGCTCAAACATTTTTAAAAGAAGCCTGCTGAACATCTGCTGGGCAATTAATGGAATGCAGCAACGTGCTGTAAAGGTCCCTAGGAAGGAATTAGCAATCCTGCTTAGGAGATATGAAATGTTGCAAACAGTGGTCTTTTTTCCTTTAAAAAAATTTTTTTTTATTTTTCAATTTTTATTTCCTCCTGCCTACAGGGGGGATGAAAGGCAGGGAAAGGGAGTGAGGTAAAAGTTCTGCCTCAAATACTCTTCCTCACCATTTTCTCTCTTCCCCAGGGATCTTTGTCCTTCTCTTCCTAGCCATCCAAACAGGAGTGTGCAAATTTCAACTTAAAGAATTTGTGGCCAGTGTCTCAATCCACTGATCGCCCCTCCAGGTGCCACATTTTCTAAATGCGAAAGGAGAATTCCCTCCACCGTCTTGGCAGACACAATCGACTACTCCATTCAAATACTTTATAACAATCAGACGGCTAAGGCTAACGTAAGAGCAATCTCCAATGGGAAACCAACCCATCATGCGTTTCGCGTCCTCATCACCATCCTTAGAGAGAGTCCACCTTCACCTGAACCTTGTCTTTTGCAGTGAAAGTCAGGCCAAGGGTGATGTTGCCCCTGTGGGTACAGCCAATTCTAACACTGTGATGAGGAACACAGCCACACTCAACGAGCAAGCTTCCAACTCCATTATTCCATCAGCCCTTGGCATTCTCTTCCCTTACTTTTCAAACTGGAGCTGATTATCTACATCTAAGTCCACATCTCCTTGAGTCGCTGAGCCAGTCACAACAGAAAGATCAATAATGCCGCTTGATCAAGGTCTGGAAATCATCCTGCCAGAAGGCCCTACTCACAGAGAAGAACCCTGAATACGCCACAGGGGTCGGAAGTCAAAGACTTTTTCACTCTCTGACATTGGGGTTTTGCCTCAAACTACATTTTTAATTTTATTCTCTCAGCACTCTGGCATCATATAGGTTGCAGGGAGTTCTTCAGATCTCAGCTGGTTTACATGAGCTCCAGGAGTGTACCTTCCCTTTGCCATCACTTCTTCCCAGAGATCTGCCCCCCAAATTCCCAGTGGTGGAATGAACTATAAACATTAATTGGAGAAATTTTCCAGATCTTCCCAACTTTCCATTATTCCTTGCCAGCTGGAACTTACATTAGTGGAATTAACCCTTCATGGTTATCGGGGATGGACTTTCTTTCCCATCTCCAGCTATGGATCCCAATGGATGTTTTTGGACGCTTTCACTGTATTGTCTTCCCTTGGCCAAGCCAGGGCCAAACCAGTTTCAGCTAATTATTCGCTTTTTTGATCCCTATTTTTCAGCCTGATCCCAGCTCTACCTGTTGTCATTATAGGAAATATTTCCTGAGGTAACACTTGAAATAAGGTTTCTAATTCAGCAAAATATTCTGAACCGTGTCTGGAGTGTGATGTGATAATCAGCTGAATAAAAATCAGGCACACAAAATAACTGGTGTGAGAGAAGTGTGGGAGGAAGCAGAGGTGGGGAATGCAGGTGGCCTCCGGAGCCGGAGGCCTGGGGTTAGTTCTCTGCCTCATTTAATGTACGATGGTCCTTTTACCAACAGAGATGCCAGGTAAACGGAGTATTTTTCTGATAAATGGAGCTACTCCACAGCAAAATATGTTGCTTGAAGGCAGTGTTCACGTAGAATCTGAGTAGCTGTAAAGCAAATTTTGTACTAAGAGGGATGGACTAGTTGGTCACATCCCTTCAAACCCAGGGCTGGGGGTGAAGTGTCAGACTCAGGGGTTTTTAACCTCTGAACCAAAAGGGAACAAGGAGATCTAGCTGAGGAGAGGTTGACGAGGTTTAATCCACCACCTAAACAAGCTGGACTGCCTAACTAGATTAATTGGTAAGTCTCTTTATTTTTATTTTTAAAAAATTTTTAATGCTCATTATTTTTGAGAGAGAAAGAGAGAGAGAGAGAGAGAGAGAGAGAGAGAGAGAGAGAGAGAGAGAGAGAGAGAGAGAGAGAGAGAGAGAGAGAGAGAGAGAGAGAGAGAGAGAAAGAGCGAGCGCAAGCGAGTCAGGGAGAGGCAGAGAGGGAGACAGGGAATCTGAAGCAGGCTCCAGGCTCTGAGCAGTCAGCACAGAGCCCCATGTGGGGCTCGAACACATGAACCATGAGATCATGACTTGAGCCACAGTCAGTAGCTTAACCCACCACCCAGGTGCCCCAGTTGGTAAATCTGTTTAAAACAATTTGGAGTTGTTAAGCTTCCACTCATTTGAAAACTATGTCAGTGGCATGGCTGTCAGGATGGGCACAACTGATGTCCTGGTACCTTGTTTTCCAGTACAACCAGCCTTGTGTGACTGCCCTGTGTCACCACCATTCGTCGATGACCAAAGGTCAACCTTTTGGTAGGAAACAGCTCATCTGGGTCATCAAATGCCCTGAGACAAGTTGGCAGCTTTCTTTCATGCCCGAGGGTTAACAGTTGCTCCCACAGGTGTTGCTTAATTGTTCTAGATGCTCTCACATTTTCTCATTTTCTTCGTGTGGCATTTTTCACCAGCAGTATAACTCAAAAAAGGGGCATTTGTCAATTTGTTCCTTGTGTGGCCTTCCCCAGGGATGGAAGCTTCATGGAGGCACAAACTCTATCCTATGCTCAAGACACTGCTCGGCTCAGAGTAGGAAGGCACTCAGTACTTGCCTGTTCAATGGATGCATTAGGATGACAGGCTGGAGAAGAGAAAAACCAGCCCTCCTCATTCCCCCTTGCTCTTGAGAGTCCTCTTCCTCAAGTGATACTCTGACTCAGTTATGCCTCCATTCAATCACCGTGGTGGCTTCCCAGAGTCCGCCAAATAAGTACAAATGGCAGCCTGGCATATTTCCACACTCTACTTCCATATCTCACCCTCACAACAGTGACTTTTAAATATTTTTTTAAGGCAGTGGGATTTTTTTCCTAAGTAAAATAGTCCATGAAACCCTAATAAAGAACAATAATAAAAAAAAAGAGATCACAAAGTTGATCAAAAGGATCAAAAGGGATCCAAGGAGAAAAGAGGCCAGTGGTCAACCTCCTTGGCCTTCTTCTAGACCTAGGCACATCTCCAGATCTCCAGACAATCAGAGAATGGAGGTGGAAACTGCTATTGTCTGTCCCACTTTTCCACACCCCCCAAACACTGGAAACTTTCATGCTCCTTCCTTGGGCCTTTGGTGCTTGAAATGATCTCTGGAGGTCAATCTTTTCATCAATCGAGGTTCTTCCCAAAGACTATCTCCTCCATGAAGCTTTTCCTTTTCCATTTTGACTGCACACAATTTCTGTTTCACATTTCCTATACAACTTTGATTGTTAATAACAAAAAACTAGAAAGAAAAATAATAGCTTGCTCTTATTAGTGCCAGGAACTATTCTCGGTGCATGACCCGAATTAACTTAATTCTCCCACAATCGCGTGGACATAGGTATGAGTGCCATCTCTACACCTCAGAGAAGCTAAGTCTCTTCTCAAGGTTTCTGTGGCAAGTAAATGAGGGAGCCAAGATTGAAACCAATAGTCTGACCACAAATTGTAAAATCTAGTGCTTGAGTATACCAGCTCTCTATACACACATTTATGCACTACACTCACTGAGATATCCCGCCTCTGCCCACTTTCCAGCCCCACAGCACCACCACCACTGCTACCACCAAATTTTGCCACACCACAATCAGATTATATGTTCTTTGTGGACAAAGACCATTTCCTATTGGCTTTGTATTCCAATGTAGCACCAGCACTCTACTCTGTGAAAATCAGTCCTCAGTAAATATTAATTTATTATTAATGTAACACAACAATGTCCATTTCTATACACTCAGAATTACCTGAATTACCACTGTGATCTCTATATAGCATTAGCAGGAGGATCCCCTCCTCCCCCTACAACCTTCTGCAGGTGAAGAGACAGAAGCTCAATGATACAAAGATCATGCATGAGTAACTTAGGGTTGATCCTGGTTATGGCATGTACAACTCTTAAGTCCTAGTTGTTTCTACTCAGTATCCGAAAACTGAAAGAAAAAAAAATATTGATAATGTAAATCACTGAAAATAAGGTTTTTCAAAAAGATCAGAAAAAAGTTATTTGTAAGGCTAACTTTATTTGTGAGACTTGCCTTGAGACAGAGCATGCCAGCATTTTAGGAGTATGTACGCAGGTGATTCCTGATAGTTTTTGCCAGTGCCTAAGTAGAAAAGTTACCTTATTCTTACAGGTCCCCATTAGGGCAAAAACGTCAGGCAAGGCAACCTCTGATGACTGATGCACTATTTCTCATTAGCAGTGGTACCACCTAGTTCTGCTAAGCTGAAAAGACAGATTGGGATCCCCCTTTGCTAGAGGCACTAGCCAGAAGCCAGGGAGCTGGAAACTGACCTGCTGTTAAGTGGGCCGCATGGACAAGGATTTGGACCCCAGGCTTCAGCTCAAAGTGCACGGAGTTTTGATTGAGCTTGTGGATCAGCAGTTCTGATATCTGAAAGAAGAAGTGTCATAGTGAGTGCCACCAAAACTGTCATACCAACTACATGCTGAGACATTACTGCAGTTACCAAGGCATCCTGTGAATTCTATAAATGAGTCTTGTATGATTTTGAATGTTTATTCCCGAATATGCAGATCTAACAATTTTTTAAGCAAGCCCTGAGTTTACATCCTACAAAATAAGACAAATAGTAAATATAAAAACTTCTGCTCTTAAAAAATTATCCTGTATTATCCTAGAAACACTATCCCCTGTTTTTTGAAAGAGCATTTGTTATACTTTTATAATGTAAGTTATAAAAACTTAAGGGATGTAATTATGTACAATTTACATACTCTGGTGAGGTTTATATGCATTTATTTTACTTCTTGATAGACTCCATCTTATCTGTGCTCCCTTCTCCTTCCCCTAATTGTATCCTGTGGCTTTCACAGAATAGATACTGTATGACTATGTACTGAATGGTAAATATAGTTCCACTAAGATAATAAAAGGCACAATCTAGGTAATGCATTGGGCATCCATGTTTCACGCTTATGGACATCAGCTAAAGCAGTTCCCCAGGCTGGCACAGGTACACTAGGCAGACCTATGGAATTCTGGACCACAAAATAGTTAACTCCCAAAAGAAGCAAAGGACCATATTTCAGTAGTAATAGCATAAGGACAGTTTTATAGATAAGGTAAAACTATTTACTTATTTAAAGTAGAAATCCCAGCTCAACTTTCTTATTCTTTGGATCAATTTCTGAAAAGCTATTAGGGCAAACCACACCCCTGTTATTTTTATCTGGACTCCTTGCTTTGCTTCTAATGTTCTAATCATCAATTTAATATTTTATTTAGTATGCTGTTTAAGTCTAATTCCATGCTTTCTGACCACCGTGTTTTCCCTTTTATATTTGTTGAGTTGTATTTATTTAGTCCACTGATTTGCCAAAATGACACCGTTGATTGATCCTTTAATAAATTAAGCAGGGACCGATGGCTTTGTTTTGAAGCAGAGTTCCTGGCAGAAGCTCCTGATGGGTAGTGGAACTGAACTGCCCTGCAGATGAACTTCGCCGCTTAACAAGAGGAACTTGGGACCACTGTCAGTGACCCGGGTTGAGCACCTGGGGTCCAGTGCAAGCTCAGCATCCTGAATGCTTTCATTTGGCAAACCATGCAGAAAGCCACGGTTGTGAGACAATTATGGTGAACACAACTTTATCCTCTATAGTAGGCTATTCTTTTTCCTGGACATAGAGAATCTTCCAGAATGCTCCAGGTTTATAGGAACGGATTTTTAACACAGACTACATAGAATGGTTTTTCTCTATGATCTCTAAAGTGTTGCAATGTATAGATTCCTATTCTATCTTATAATTCATTTGGTTAGGTTTTTATGGGAATCTGACAGAAGATCTTTAGTAGAGGTCAATCAGAAAAGTTTGGGTTATGAAGCAGACACACATAGACACATACACAGAGATGTGTATAAATATATGTGTTTATATACATATGCATATATGTGTGTGTATATATATTTTTTTTACGTTTGTAAAATACAGTACCCTGTATATGTAAAAATGTAATTCTGTGGATATATTTATACACATTTTTGTGTTTATATACATATGCATATGTGTGTGTGTGTGTGTGTGTGTGTATTTTTACTTTTGTAGTAAGTTATTTTAACTCAAATAGGAAAGACCTGTCAGAAGTAATTGAAGAGCTGCCCTGTTCTGCAGAACCCAACTTGTGGCCAAAAGGGAAATGTTTATTTGCAAGAGAAAAACTTCTCTCGTTTAACCAGTTGAAGTGATATTTATTTCTTATTCCCAAGGATTGTTTTTTCCTCAAGTGAGAGATACAAATGACTAAACCAGAAAATAGAGTTCATCAGAACAGCATATTTCTAATTTATAACCTCCAGGAGAGTTCCTGGTGAAATAATTAACTTCCCAGATTTGTTTTGGTTTGTAACATTACTTCTTTGCATTTACCCGTATCGTTTACAAAATTAAGCAGGCTACACTGAAATAATCTGGTAGCAGAAAGTAAGTTTTATGTAGTTAACTTGCATCAAAGGACATGAAATAAAGAACACATATCTATGGGAAAGAAATTATGCACAGGAACAAAACTAAATGAAATGTACATTGCATACAAGAATAATCTCAATCAGGACTATGTAATTCTCTATTCAAATAACTGACTATGAAATTGTTGACAGATTTTGACAATATTTAAAATTTTTTCATGCCGCTTACAGAATTAGCCTATATTTTTCATCAGATCATAAGTTCTATATTTTTATTTATGTAATATACAAATGCATAATATGCCATATAATTAAATGCACTGAACACTTTATATTGGCACAGTTGTATATGCCTATCTTTCTGACACAGCATATCTTAGGTATTACTGCTGGTATCTCCATGGAAAGGACCATGGAGCCTACAAGACATACCTAAGTTTACCCAGTTAATAGTTGAAGAGTTGACACCAGACTTTGGTTTTGTTTGACTCCTAATCCTGAAGCATTTTCATGAAAAATATTTTCCTTGAACCAGGTGACAAAAAAGAGAGAGCGAAAGACACTTGGAAAGAGGTCTGGCTGAGCAGGTTTAGGAAATTAAAAAACCCAAACAAAACTAAAACTGTAGCATTTCAGTAATTACGCTGCCAACTTGTATTCATCTGTGCGATGCACGGCTCGCTCCAGGAGTCCCATGTCAGCTGACCGGCGTGAGCTGTGTGGACAGGCAAGGGCCAACCCTCTCCTCTGGTCTGCCACATCCTGCTCCCCAGGTAATACAATGTGTCATGTTTGGAAGAGACTTTGGCTGTGAAAGGAGTGGAATGAGCTGGATTCTCTCGGGAAGGTGGCAGCAGCCTAAATGAGAAAAACAAAACCCTGCATGATAGAGACTAAGTGGAATAATGTGTGGCTGCCGGGACATTGAATCTGCTGAAGCCAGTTCCATATATTTATTTTTCTTTTTCTGTCCCGTCACGTGTGTTGTCCTAGCAAATATCATGTATCCTTTGTGCTCTTATCCTCTCCTGCTGCTCTCCTACACAGGCCATTTTTTATTCCCCCTCAGCTAAATAACCATGACCGAGGAAACAACATATTATTCCTGGTATCTGCCTAGTGATGGACTATGCATGTGATTCAAGTTTCACTTGAAGTACCAGCTAAAAACACTGCGGGGATGCGATAAAATGCTGGGAAAGCTACCGTCAGAAGGGCATAGTGGGAGGGACCTGCTACAGGGAGAATGCCAATTCTCTTCCTTCTCTTTTTCACAAAATATAAAATCAAGTGTAACAGCCAGAATGGGCTAGGTTAGGTGCAGGGAACAGTGTTAGAATCTCAGAGGATTCAAACAATGAAGGAGTATTTCCGGCTCACATTTCATAGCCCTTGCAGGCAGGTACTCGTGCTCATTATGGTCACACAGGGACACAGGCTGGTGGAGCTACCCCCTCAAATGTTTCTATCCACAGCACCTCAAGGGTCTACATCTGGCATTCGAATACTTCCGCGTGGATGTGACACAAATCACTTCTGCTCTCAACACATTGGCCAGAATCAGTCACATGGTTCTGCCCACTGAAGAGACTCAAGGGCACAATGCTATCATGTATCCAGAAGGCAGGGAGCTGGAGACATGTTGTTAATGTTGATTTAATTTATTTTTGAGAGAGTTGGGGAGGGGCAGAGAGAGAGAAAGAGTGACTTGTAAGCAGGCTCCGTGCTGTCGACACAGTGCCTGACACCAGGCTTGACCCCACAAACCATGAGAGCATGACCTGAGCTGAAATCAAGACTCAGATGCGCTAAACAACTGAGCCACCTTGGTGCCCTGAGCTGGAAATATTTAGTCAACAGCAGTGATGTTTACCACACTAAGAACACATTTAACATCCAAGCAATTTTTAATGAAACCAATAGGGGAAAACACACTCTCAGGTTGTAAGGGAAGTGTCAAACATTGAAACATGAAAAAAGAGAAGTTTAAGGACAGAGATGTTTGTAAATCTATGAAACTTATGAGCCAAAGTAGTACAAGATCAAACTATAGATGCAATATGCTCTTTGGCAGATTTATCAATGATAAAGCTACACTGGGCCAAGATATTAATGTTTATCTCCGAAGTTGGCATGAGGAATGCAAACTCTACTGGACCTAAATAGCGTTCTGGTGCCATGTTCAGTGCATGATACTTGCCTGTAATGACCTTGGAGCTGACCCAAGTAGATCACTCTGGATCCTGTTACATTATTAAGGTCCTTTCAAAAAGCAGTTGAAGAACCATCCTTTCGGATTCAACAGAGAGAGAGATCTTTCCTACGTCATACAGTATGATTTTGGGATTAAACCATGAGGAGGGCAATAGAACCAAACACGAATTCTACCTAACACTAGCTTGCTTACTCGGTTCCCTTCCTTCTTAGGTCAGAAGAATAGGCTTGATTAAAACACCTGAGAAGTTTCCTGGGCGATATAATGAAGAAACACACTGATTTTACATATTTCCTTCCCTTGTGTTTCCCATCACCAGCTCTAAATTTCTGTCTCCCTTTGCTACATTCCTTCCAGTCCAAGTCTTACCTAATCAACTTTCAATTATAGTTTCCTGCTTTAATGCTCTTCTTCGTGAACTCCAGAGTAGCTCTATAATTCAACTCCCCATGTTAAAAAAAAATCTGGACAGGACAGATTATGCAGGTAAGAGTCTGAAATTATCAATTATATTTCATAATGAATATTTAACTCTTAAAATGCTACTAGTAGATTGTTCCATTTCCAGAGATACCTTTCCTTTCTCTGGATTTTGAATTTTTTTTTTAACACTCATTTTTGAGAGGTGAAGAGAGGCAGAATGTGAGTGGGGGAGGGGCAGAGATAGAGCAAGACAGGGAATCTTTAGCAGGCTCCAGGCTCTGAGCTGTCAGCACAGAGCCCAGTGCAGGGGCTGAATCCACCTACTGTGAGATCATGACCTGAGCCAAAGTCGCACGCTTAACCAACCGAGTCACAGGTGCCCCTGAAGTTTGGATTCTCATCTGTCAAATGTATATGGTAGGAGAGACAGTCAAGGAGGAAATTCATTGTTGGTGGTTGACATTTTTGCCATAATCGTTTTGTTTCTTTTAAATGTTTTCATGCCCTTTAAGGATTCTGCAAGACAACATTTGGCTCCCTATCTCCCCAGCACAGCATCACAAACAACCTTGGCAGAACAGAATGGTCTTTCCTGCCTCCAGAAGAGCCAGAGGACTCAGAAGCAAGGGCGTACAAGGTGGGGGTCTGAGGAGTGTGCTCCACACCTGAGCATCTGGGGAAGCAGGATGTGTTATCCCTGATGAGGCCAGCTAAGGGCAAGTGAGCCTTTTCTTACTCTCCAGAGATCGGAAATAGAGACTAGGAGAACCCTCCCAGACAGAGGTCACTTGATTAACCCTGCCCACGTTATCCTGATAACTAGGCCAAGTACTTCTCACTGGGAGGAATTTTCAATTTATTTCACAGACAAGATAGCTTGATCTGAGCCAGCATTGCTGTTCCCCTGGGGAAGCTAAGGGAGGAGAGCCAAGGGCCCTTTGCTGGGGCCTCATCCTCACAATCTTCTGGGTCCATCAGGCCAGGGTCCCACTTCTTCCCCTGCTGGGAGTTCTGTGCTGTATATTTACAAGAAAGCAGCTGAAGCATTAAGAGAGGGGTAAGATCAGCCCTTCCTAAGTTCCTTCTGGGATATGAGTGCAGATTTCCGGGCGGGGTGGGGAGGGCATCCCTTCCTGTTGTTTGGATTAGCTTTGCATTTACTTAAAATTTCTGTGGAATTTATTACAAAGGGAGTCCCTTGCATTTGTCTGCCTGATGTTACTTATCGCTCCCTATTTTTCTTTAAGGAAGAATATCCCTTTCCATTCTCTGTCCACTTGATTCTGGAGAGGCTTCCCGAACCACTGATCCAGGCAGCTTATCAGAGCCGGCACTCTGTCCGTCCGACTGTGGGACTTAGAAGAGATGTCTGCTTCACCCAGGCTGAGCTGGTGCCAACTATGCACCTGCAGCGCCTATGCTGCTATTGGGGGAGGAGGAGTGCTTCCTGAGTGGAGCTGACAGGCTGACTAAATAGAGGCTGGAGTTTCCCATGGCCATCCCTGCCTTTCCGAACTGGCTTCGTTCTCACGGGGATTGTCCATATGGTAGCAAAGAGATGGGGAAAGAGGGAAGAAGGAGCATGTTGGGTGGCTCTGAATTCATCCATACCTGCACTGTATCCTTGGACCTTCCAATGAAATAAGATCATAATGTCACTGTGTTTCCCTAAACTGGTTTAAATTAGATATCTGTCCATTGCAGATATCCAAATAAAAAGAATAAAGATTCAAAAACTCAAAAGAAAAGAGAACATTTCTCACTCATTTCCTGGGGCAACAGCCTTGGTATTTTTAGCAAAGTGGTATCCAATCCACGTCTGCAGCAAGGCGGAGTGGGGGGCTGTGAACTTGAGTGCCTTGTAGAAACAGAAGTTGTGTCGCCTCAGGCAAGTGACTGGCTTCTCTGTGTTGGGACCTCAAATTCCTTCACTTTAAAGGGACTGAGTCAGAGAGAAGGGTCCAAGGAGCCACTTAGGTGGAAAATCACAGGTTTCCAATGGCAGCCATGTTTCACAGCATCTTGACCCATGGCTCAGTTTTAGATGTTGATCGCATTACTGGACGTTTTAAATCAGGGTAAGGACCTTCCCTACAACAAGCACACCCGCTGACTTCCTATGTGCTGGGTTTGGTATTTGCTTGATTTGACTCCTAGATAAGGTCGATACACTGGTAGTTTCCTTAAACAGACTGGTCATTGCTAGCCTGGTACTTTGGTTCCCTTGTTGCTGCAAATCCACTTGGAAACTCAGACGGGGCTTCCTTGCTACTGAACAGGCACTCATGCACATTCTTTTGATCTGTGCCTGTCCTCATTCTCCTCTCAGTTTCTCATTTTATTATTCTCACCAGCACCTTTCTTCAGTACATGCCCTTGACCAACCCCAACATTCTCTTATACAACCTTAAACTTTCCTGTTGGGGGCATCTGGGAGGTGCAGTCAGTTTAGTCCCGGACTCTTGGTTTCGGCTCAGGTCATGATCTCGGGGTTTTGCGAGTTCAAGTCCCACACTGGGCTCTGCGCTGCTAGTGTGGGGCCTGCCTGGGATTCTGGGATTCTGTCTCTCCCTCTCTCTCTACCCTTCCCCCACTCCCATTGCCTCTTTCTCAAAGAAAAAAAAAACCCAAAACCAAAAAAACCTAAAAAGAAACTTTCTTTTGCACTTCCATATATTCTCGTCATAAAATGTCCACAAATGTGTCCATCATGTCTTTACCACTTATTGGGCACTTACTATAAGCTAAGTACTTTGCACATCATTTCTTTTATTTATTTATTTTTTTTTGAGAGAGAGCGAGCGAGAGAGCGAGTGCACAAGCAGGGGAGGGGTAAAGAGTGAAGGACAGGGAGAGAGTCCCAGGCAGGCTCTATGCTGTCAGACAGCTCAGAGCCCAGATGCGGGGCTCAAACCCACCAACCAACCGTCAGATTGCGACCTGAGCCAAAACCAGGAGTCTGACGCCCAACTCACTGAGCCACTCAGGCACCTTGCATATCATTGCCTTAATGTTCTCTCAAAAACCATATAAAATGGGTATGAAGATTGTGTGACTTTGGCAAATTTATTGAACTTCTCTTGTCCTAAATTACTTCATCTATAAATAATGGAAATAATGGATATCAGAGCTGAGGCTAGAAACGTGGTTTACGTGTTTCTCCTCCAACGTGTTCTTTCTAATAAAATGGCTAACCTCCCCACAATATGTGCCAAATGCTAAGTCACACGGCCTTCAAACGAGCCAGCTCCCTTGAGGCTTCTGACTCAGGGATTCATCAGCGACACCAGGCTGCTGCAGGGACAGCCACTCAACTCTCAGAATTTTGGAGGGGGAACTCCGATGAGAGAGAGAGAATAAAATGAAACAAGAACTCCAGAGAAAAGAGCCCAAACAAGACATATTCCTACACAAACAAAAGAAGCTTCAGAGAGCATACCTCTCTTCTGTCCACATTTCCCATAAGAACATCAAGAAAACAGGACACTTTTAGGAAAAAACAGAAAGTGTAAGAAAGAGAGATGCACAGATGATGGGACAGGGAATTAGCTGGCTCTACATCTGGACTCTCTTCCATACTTGAAAAGATTAGAGTCTGCATTTCATGGTGAACTGGTAAGATTTCCAGAGCAGGAACACTGGTGTGTCTTCCTGCCTAAGGCTGCGGACGCTGATGTACCTCCCGCCCAGGTTTTCAGCGGTGCTGGGAGAGGACGCAGTCCAGTTCTTGCTCCCACCAAGTGCAGGTGAAGATGATAACGTGTGGAAAATAATGGGAAGCTGAGTGCCAGGGCTGGGGGGTCAGAAGCGTATCTGATGGACCCCCGCTGCCGGCTCTCCAGTCGCAGCTCCCTAGGAAACGGACGTCAACGGGGCTCTCCAGGACAGCTTTGTTCTTCTTCACTCGTGCAGGTGCCAAGTGAGAAAGCAGGGTCCAAAGGAGGGTGTGTGCGGGGAGGGGGCCAGGCTGTAGCGTGGGGTTGTTGTCGTAAGGTTGTTATAGGAAGTTCTCGAGCCATCCTGGAAGACTGCAGGTCGTCGACTAGATTATGGGCTCATTCTAAGCAAACTGAAAAACCCCATGTGCTTGAGGGGAAAGAGCCAGTATTTATTCAGGGCCTGAGAAGAATCCTATTTTCAATCTTTCTGCCAGAAAGAACTGAGAAACCAAAACCATGTAGTCTCTGATGGGGTAACCAGACCAAGACTGATCACTTTAACTACATAGATGATGAAAAGGGGGAAAGGGGAAGGAGAGGGAGAACAGGAAGATGAGGAAGAAGACAAAGAGAAACAGCATAACATCAATAATCTTTACTACACAGATAAAAGAAGCTTTTGAAGTTAAAAAGAAGAGGGAGAGAGGCCAAAGATCGAAGGGCCAGGAAAGAGACACACACACACACACACACACACACACACACACACACACCAGTCTCATACTGCAGAAGATGGTGGACATGAGGGAAAAAATGGGCCCCTTACAACCACTAGAGGTTACGTGGAGCTAACATTACCTCATTTATTGTAAACACTAATCAGATTATCTTCACATGGTGGTGATAGAGGACTCATGATTTGTATACAAGTCCCACCTTTTAAAAAAGACATCATGCACGTCACACCATTTGATTCTCATGATGCACTTGCGATGAAAGTAAGAAGGAGTAAATGGGTTCAACTTCCATGTAGTTTTCAGCGACTTGCTTTTTCTCCCACTTAATATCTTGGACAATTTGTCACACAGACTTATCTAATTCATCGTAGATACCGTGTTCTATAGTGTGGAGACACATTCTGCACAGTTTAGCCACTGCCTACAGTGACCACTCCTGTGTGCCGCTGCAGTTAGGAACCCCAGATTACGGATGAGAAACAGCGCTTGTGCTCACTCTCGAGTCCGGCGCCCTCAGAGCTGCTGTGCTGGTGGCTGGTCCCAGTGGGGGTGTGGCTCAGATCTCTGGGGAATGTCATCTGGGGGACTCACCTGCTCCAGGTCCTCTGCTGACCTTCTGTTTTCTCCAGTCAGATCCTGATAGGGCAAGACAAAGAGCTCAGCGGCAGTAGGCAAGCCAGGGAGCACTGCCACCAAGATGTGCTGGTCTGGGACCCCTGAGGCCTGAGGGAGAGACAGAAGCTCCTGTAAGTCCTGCAGGAAATGGTGCTGAGAAGCCTGGAGAAGCAAGAAGGGCTCAGAGAGCCTGGGCGGGGTGCAAGCGGGTGGGCAGGAAGGACGTGAGCTTTCTGAAAAGGGGCAGCGACATGGTGCAAGGCAGCTGAAGCCTCTGCCAATGGCATTCTAGGGGCGAAGACAGGGATTTCTCCCCAAGGCATGTGGGTGCCGCATCTCTGTTTCTGCCGCAGGACAGAGGGCAGATGGCCTAAGGGCACCTGGGCAGTGTGTGGTGACCAGAGTTTGGAACTTTGTTCTGGCCATGAAGCCCTCGTTCTTAAGCAAAGCTGTACTGCCGGCCTTCGCCTGACGCTTACATATGGCAGCCCCAGACCCAGCTAACGCCCTCTTTTATGGCCCTCCTCGATTTTAAACTCAGACATGACAGCTGAACCATCCACATTCTATGCAAAAAATGTTGATGGAATGATGTTTGATTAAAGATTTCACTGTGAAGTGCCAATAGAAAAATCCCATTTGATGAGATAACGGTAACTGATTTTTAGTCCATATTTTGTTACATAGTAAATAGGAAAAAAACCTGCAAAGAAATTGACCCCAGTTGTATCTCTTATAGGGTTTATTAGAACCCAATTGACAGTATGGTACCTGAGGGCTTATGGAAGTAGCCGAGTGTAACTACTCATCTCAAAGACAGGGTGGAATGCTAGGAGCCAGAGGCTGGGTCAGCTGCCTGCTGACGTTGGGTAGCCAAGGAGTCTTTGAAACTGGAAGGGATTGGCCCCTCGACCCTACAACACCCTGTCCTGAGAGATGTTGAGTCGACATGTTTATTCTGCGTTTAGCTGATTATGCGAGGCAGCAGCCTGGAAATATTGATGAGCAGGAGTTTCTAGCCTTCTGGACAGCTGGTGGAAAGGTGGAGCCCCAGGGGATGTGACCCCTAGACTATGAATGTGAAGAGAAAGCAGCCTGGAAGCCCCGTCCCCGGAGAGCTAACGCCAGGCTGATAAATCACCCAGGGGAGTCCGACAGCTACCTGGGCGGCCTCCAGGGACTTGGATCCCAGGAGGCTGCAGATGGAGGGAAGGGGTCTGTGGGCTCACTGAGGGGTGTGAGCCATCTCTCTCGGACGGCACAGGAGAGAAACTAGTTGTCACACCAGGGACAGACAGCTCCAAGGGCAGAAGGATCTAGTCCAGGGGGCCTGTAGTCTAGTAGCTGCGCCCCCTGGTGGCCATGACATTTAGCCACCGTCGTAGTCCTGGATGGTGAGTGGTGAGTCATAAAGACAAAGGTGAGGGGGCATTTACACAGAGGCACATGAAGGTGGCCCTTCTCCACCCACTGTTCCATGTATTCCTGTTTCTCCATGTAACAAAGCAAAGGATGGCCACAGAATGGAGCGGTTAGGATACCACGGGAGTGGTCTGATCCCAGATTTTTAATAGTGTGGCCGAGGGCAGGATTCCCAAGGTCTCTATGTTCAGTTTCCTCAGCTGTAAAATGGGAATTACTAGGGTACCTACATCATAAGCTGGTTCTTTTGTGACTAAATGTGCTAAAAAATGCAAAGCACTGAGAAGAGTTTTTGGAATATTGTTAAATGCTACATAAATATCAACAAAGATAATGGCATGAACGGGGGCAAGGCCAGGCCTTTCCCAGCAGGCTGGACACGAGATCTGTTTTCTGAGCAGGGTTATCTGAATGCCTTTAACCCATCAGCTCTATGTGTCACAGGCACGATGTGCTGGGTCCAGGAAACAACGTCTAAAACACCCTAAACTGATTTACTTTTTAGGCTGAGAAGATCCCCTGGGGAGAGATAGCTCATTTCTGATTTTCTGGGTTTGTACAACAAATCCATGCAGCTCCCTGAGAAGACACCCCGTTTCTCTGCTCACTTATGAAAGTGGCATATTCAGGGGGAGATGTGCCTGAATGAGTGTTTTCCCAAATTATCAGAGATACTCAGACAGGGATAAACACCATCTCGGTGTTCTCCCAGAAAACTTGGGGGCTGTGTTATATGTGTACAAGCCCAGACATTGGACTCAGCCCTTCACTCCAATTCAGTAGCTTCATCACTTATTAGCTGTGAGACCTAAACAAGTTACTTAATCTCTGAAACTCAGCTGCTTTGCCTGCAAAATAAGGACAATAATACCTTCCCACTGGGGCAGTTGCAGGAGAGAAATTCCTTTAAAAGAAGTGACACAGAGAGAGACGGCTGACCATCATGTGCTGTGCTCACTGCCCGTGGAGCTGGAGCCCAGGGCTGCTCTCACTAATTGTATCTATGATGTGACCCGTCAGTGTTGAGCAGGTGGCTGATCTTAACACTTACTAATGACCTGGTCAGGAACCCTGCTGCATGAATAGGACGGTCATACATTTCCAGGTTTTTCTTCTCCAAGCAGAAGACAGGTTTCACAAGACGTAAGGACCATGTGTCCCTCCAGTCTCATCTTCCTGCCCTGAGCAACTATGCTGCGTCTGCCCGTACGGGGGTCCGCTATGGAGACAGCAGGTGCTTAGCCAGACCTCCCACGGGCTATAGCTCTTGCCTGTCAGCTCTTTGCACGAGAGGCCCTTACCATGCAGCTCCTGGAAGGGACAAGAGAAGGAACTGTCTGCACTCACTTCCACCAGGGACTTTTTGATGACTCGGCTGATGTCTCTCCTCCACTCGGGGATATCAGGGTTGTAGTCATCCAGGTTCGGAGAGAAGGATAGGCGAAGGGACCGGAATTCCTCTGGGGAGACAACAGTAGGGTGATCACTGTAAGTCCATGAGCTTTCTCAAAAGTGTGTTCTATTTTATGTTCTATGCAAAGCCTACCTACAGTTGCCAAAGAGAGCCTTCTGGAAGGAAAATCTACCCCATTCTAAATCTTCTACATCCCCCAGCCTTCATTTTCTAAACCAAAGCCCTAGGTCTGGCTCATGCCTCGATCTGCAGCCTTTGCACACTGTTCCTAGCTCTGGACTGTGCACTCCTGGACACGAAAGCCCCGGCGCACCCTGAATGCACGGTGAGTTTCTGACCCGAGCCTCTGCACACACCGTCTGTCCCTTCCGAGGAGCACCCCATCCTTTCTATCTCCACGCACAGTATTCAAACTCTGGTTCAAGCACTTACCTGACTGAATACTCCCCCCACCATGTTTCAGTGTCCTTTTGTAGGGCACTACTGTGCCTTGTACACATCTTCATTATCATCATATGATTGTCTTCTTCTTATTATTATCATTATGTGATTACATGATCATAATTATTATCATCATCATTCTGTTGCTATGTTTTATTTGTATGGACCTTTCATTTGATGGAAGTTTAAGCTCCTGAACCCAAATAATTGGTTGACTGTCTCCGTAGCCCCTGAGTTCATCTTGGTCCTCAGGGCCCTTGGTCCTTACTTGCAAAGTAAGATGGGCTGACAAAAGCAAGGGCCTGACGGGGAGAATCCGGGAAGCCCGAGGAGCTCAGAGAACCGCAGTACCAAGATGCATATGTGACACTTACGGAAGAGAGGGAGGAAGGCTTCATGACCGTCCTGCAGCGTGAGGAAGGTTCAGCAGGACCGTCAGGGAGGCTCTGAAGGCCCACTGGCAATGAAGGAGTGCCCTGCATCTGGGGAATGGGTCTGCTTTAATATCCCTGTCACACTGTGTCATTAGCTGGGATCAGCCCATGGGAGGCACGGCCTTGGCCCAAGCACAGTGACGAGTTTCAGAGCCCAGCTCTGGAGAACTTAGCAGAGTAAAAGTCAGGTCATGTTGCTGCCCTAAAACCTGCTAGTGGCCTGACATGGCATTTAGAATAAAAATTCAGCTTCTTAACCATCACCTTCATAGCCCCACATAGCCCGGTACAGGCCTTCTCTCCTGCCTCCCGTCTAAGTCTTCCCTGCACTCCAGGACCTGTCGCGCCCCTGCTCCTGCATGCTGCCGTGCTCCTTCCCACATGAGCAGTCCTCCACGTCCCCAGATACAGCACAGGCAGCTTCTCCTTGTTCAGTCTCTCCCGGGAGAAGCCTTTGCCACTAGCAACCTGAATTATCCTCCCTTCCGCTACCTCAGACACCCTTCACCATATGACCCTATTTGTCATCTTCATACTTCTGGCTAGGTGAGGTATTTTGTTTTTACTGTCTGTCTCCCACACTGAAATATTAGGTCAACGAGGACAGCAACTCTGTGTTCCTGGCCTGCACATGGTAGGTTTTTCAAGTCACATAATTAATAAATTTTTGCTCGATAAATAAATGCACAAACTTCACTGGAGGCTCTCTGTAATTTATGCACGTACTATATTTCTTTCTGGTTTTAAGCATGTCCTCATGTTTCAGTAGCGGCTCAGTGACATTGGCAATGCCAATTATACATTCAGAAAACATAAGAGCCCACTTCTGCATTTCCTTACAATGCTGAAGACTTACCAGACACAGGCTTTGACGACTCTTAAATTACAAGGTGTGTATGATGGTGGTTAGCCTATTCCAAAGTCTTATTTTTCAAAGCCCGTCTATCTATGAGACACTGGTCACCCAAATGAATACCACCACCTCAGTGTTGATGGAGAATAATGAAATGCATCTTAACTAGCAGCATGGACAGCAGAAGGCCTAATGGAGCCCTAACTTTTCACTTTAAAGATAGAAGTTGATGTTTTTTTAATTTTCCCTGAACCTCTTGCCAAACCATAGAAACTCAATCTTATAAGGGAAGGTGTTTATTGCAGTAAACAGACACCCACAGAAAAACAACACAGCTCTCTCTGTAATAACTTAGTGAGCCCATTAGCGGGGCATAGGAGCCGTACACTTCAGTTTACTCAGCAAACAGGGGATGAATGTAGGACCACTGAAAAAGGTAAATAGCAGAATTGAATGAATGAATAAATAAATATATACATGCAGTTAAGCCTTGAATAACATGTAGGTTAGGATGCCATCCCCCACCTGGCACTCAAAAATTGACATTTAACTTTTAAATTTTATTTAATTTTGAGAGAGAGAGAGAGAGAGAGAGAGAGAGAGAGAGAGAGAGATGCAGAGTATGAGCAGGGGAGAGGCAGAGATCGAGAGAGACACAAAATCCGAAGCAGGCTCCAGGCTCTGAGCTGTAGCACAGAGCCTGACCTTGGGCTCGAACTTATAAACCATGAGATCATGACCTGAGCTGAAGTCAGACACTTAACCGACTGAGCTACCCAGGCACCCTGAAGTTTAACTACTAATAGCGTCTTAACTATTAATAAGAGTCTTAACTATTAATAGGAGTCATAATGAAAACATGAGTAGTCTATTACCACATATTTTGTGTGTTACGTTTCATATACAGTATTCTTACAATAAAGTAAGCTAGAGAAAAGAAAATGTTATTAAGAAAATCATAAGAGAAAATACATTATAGTCCTGTACTGTATTTATCAGAAAAATCTGTATGTAAGTGGACCTGCTTAGTTCAAACCTGTGTTGTTCACAGGCCAACTGTGTGATGTGTGTGTATGCGTGTGTGTGTGTGTGTGTGTGTGTGTGTGTGCATGTGTTTGCAGCACATTTACATTTTTCTTTTGTATTTAAAAGCACACCTGTGCCCTGGAGCAAATTAAGGGAAACAATGAAAACTAGATTTTCTTTCCGACAGTCTGTTTTGTGGCTTTGGATGGACAATCTCTTCCCAGTTAATTTCCCAAATATAATGATTCCTTCAGTCTGACCATAATGAACTTAACGTTCCCCTCAGCTTGACTAAATTTAGGGAAATTTCTTCCTGACCACAGCCTCTGACCTCCCTTTTCTTAGAGCATTTACTTTGGAAAACTTGCAGTTGTAGATTCCTTCTCTGCTTTTTTGAGATGCACATCTTCTCCAACCCAGGAATGTCTTTCTTAGGCACCTGGGAACCATATCATTGAAATGCAACCATCAAGAAAGATAGAAAAATAGCATGGAGTTCCTCGAAAAATTAAAAATAGAATGACCATATGATCTAGGAATTCCACTTGGGTCTATTTACCTGGAGGAAACAAAAACAGTGACTTGAAAAGATGTCATCACCCCCATATTCACTGAGCATTATTTACTGCAGCCACTATATGGTGATAACTTAACTGTCCACGGACAGATGAATGGATAAGGAAAGTGTGGTCCACACCTACAATGGAATATTATTCAGCCATAAAAAAGAAAGAAATTCTGTCACTGCTGAAAACATGGAGGAATTCTAGGAGTCTTCTGCTAAGTAAAATAAATCAGACAGAGAAAGACAAACATTGTAAGATCTCACTTATATGTGGAATCTAGAAAAAACAAAAACAAAAACACAACCTCAGATACAGAGAACAGATTTGTGGTTGCGAGAGTTAGGAGTTGGAAGGTGGGCAAAATGGGTGAGGGGTAAAGAGGTGCAGCCTCTAGGATAAAATAAGTAAGTCACTGGGACGTAATATATGACATGGTAACTATGTCATATGGTAACTATTAATACTACATTGAATATTGAAAATTGCTAAGACAACTAAAAAGTTCTCATTATGAGGGAAATAAAGAATTGTAACCATATATAGGGCTGGAGGTTCACTTGACTTGTGGGGATCAATTCACAATATATACAAATAATTATTATGTTGTATACCTGTAACTAATATAATGTTATACATCAATTGTATCTCAATACAAAGAAAATAAGATTGACATACTGTTTGTGTACCAAGAAAGGAAGGAAGGAACGAACAAAGGCAGGCAGATACAACAGATGTGTGTCCATGACACGGCAGGAGCCTAACATTCATGAGCTCCAATAAAACACAGTCAGCCTAATTATTGATAATCCTCCATCTTCAAATTCCTCCATTATTTTTCCACTAGGTTATCCCAGGGTTTAAAAATATTCCTGACTTTTATATGAGTTGAGTTCAATCTTGCCTGTCTAACTCTGTGTGATATAATGTGTCCTGAATAGGTCACACAGGTTATTGAGATTTTCTAGTTATATAGGGGCTCCTGGGCGGCTTAGTCGGTTGGGTGTCTGACTTTGGCTCAGGTCATGATTGCATTGCTCGTGAGCTGGAGCCCCGCATTGGGCTTTGTACTGAAAGCTCTCAGAGTTTGGAGACTGCTTCAGGTTCTGTCTCAGTCTCTCTGCCCTTCCCCTGCTCATTCTCTCTCTCTCTCAAATATAAAATAAAACATAAAAAAACCTAAAAAAAAAAGATTTTCTAGTAATATGCACCAAACTCTGACATTTCATCTAACTGAAGGAAAACAAAGGATGTTTGCCCAGAAATTTGGTTAGAGGAGGGAAAATCACTGCCTTGCTCAAGCTTTGGATACAGAGACAATTTTAGCGAAGACAGCTCATTTGATGGAGAGTGATCTACTCTTGGATGACACCTTTAAAGACATTTTAGGGAGAAGAATAACTAAGCCTGGCAAGGGGGTGGAAGGCAGTTAGAAACAGTCCCTCTGGATTCAAATTCCTAAGCTCTCTCTGTTTATGATACTTATCTCCTATTTTCTCATTTGAAAAATAGTAACTACGGCATATTGCTCATAAGTCTGCTCAGCGGATTCAATAAAACATCTTATGTATCAAGTGCTTTGATCAGGTGCTGGTAAGGGCTTTGTCAATGTTAATTTCTACCACTACCATCACCATTATTATTATTACCAGAGCTGTCACTGAATAGCAGAAAGACTTAAAACCAGTAATTTCCTGTTTCTGGGCAACAATTTCCTATCTGTGAAATGATGGGATGAGTCAGTTAAGGCCAAAGACCTAGGTTTAACGTTCCCTCTGTGCTTCTGATGAGGTTGCTGATATGCTTAACTAGGAGGACATCTGTTGGGAGTCATGGGTCAGTGCCCATTAGTGACACGACATCCAGGGAGGAAAGAGAGGAAGGGAGTCTCAGGTGGAAAAGACATGCGAGCTATTTAGTGGATAATTTCAGAGCACGGGCCCTGTGTCTGGATGGGCAGAGTCAGAAGCCCAGCTCCACCATGCACTCGCTGGGGCAAGTTTTCTGCGCCAGTGAAGTAACAAGAGCATTAACAGCACCTCCTCTATGCCAGGGCCATCATGAGGATTTGGTGCATTCCCCGAGTATAGGAAGGAAAAGGAAAGAGAGCAAACAGATTCCCATTTTGGTCACCTGGCTGAGAGGTCGCTTTGCTGACCGGACCTTGTGAGGAAAACCACAGACCTGGTTTGCTTCCACTTATTGTCTGGGCTTAACAAGCCGCTTGCAGGGCCCCCGGGGGGGGGGGGTTGTAGAGGTAGGGGAGGAGAGGGGAGGAGGGAGGACACGTTATGACTCTAACACCCAGCCATGCGAGGAATAGTGTCCTTAGATTTGTTCAAAAGTGCTTACAAATTGCTTTTTGAATTTGAAGGTCAAGTTGGCAAGATGAGAAATGAAAGGCAGTACCTGCATCAGAGCCAATTAATTTTGGGACTGGGACAATTGATAATATTTGGGCCACTATTTAGTTTCTCTTTGTCTCAATCCTGGTCTCACCTGTCCTCCCTTCATCGCTCCCCTTTGCTCTCTCTCCCTCTGCACAGCATTTACCTTTCCTATCTACTTGAAAATTTTAATATTCCATGATGCATATTCATATTAACAATAATTTTCACCATCCACCTATAACACTCAGTGCATACCTCTCTATCTTTTGGTGTCAAAAAAAATTTTACCAAAATGAGACCGATTTGTATAAAATATCTTTAATCCCCCATTTGCTGTCAGTGATCTTAACCATTTCAGTAAATTTTCATTCTGTGCAATACTCTATGTTCAACTTCCCCAAATATTAGCAGATTGTTCTGTATTGTTGCTTGTTCAACTGATATCCAGTCAATGATGATACATGACATTGCTTTTTAATCGATAACAGTTTTTTTTTTAAGGATATATATTTGTGGAAGAGATCTTCAGAATATTTAGACACTGGTAGATTCTTTTTATAATCAAGACTCTTAGTGTTAAACCTTAATTATCCTGAGTTTATTCATTTATTTTGAGAGAGAGAGAGAGAGAGAGAGAGAGAGAGAGGAAGTATGAGTAGGATGGGGGCAGAGAGAAAGGGAGAAAGAGAGAGAATACCAAGTAGGCTCCATACCATCAGCACAGAGCCTGATGTGGGACTCAAACTCATGAACTGTGAGATCATGGCCTGAGCTGAAATCAAGGGTCAGATGCTTAACTGACTGAGCCACCCAGGTGCCCCTTAAAGTTGAACTTTAACAAATGCCTCAATATGATCTATTTTCTTTAATAATGGGGGTTTTAGATATTCAAACATCACCAAAATACCAAATGGAATGAATCAGCTTTACAGATAATGAAACTCATCCGGGCCCTTGTCAGGTGAGCGAGTGTATAGTGACCCTACGTGCACCAGAGCCACTTTCAGAAAACAAACCAATAAGCGCTCCAGGGGTCTTATGACAAAAACTATGCCGGGGAACCATCTCTCTCCCAAAGGAGGAGATCAGACGTGACGCAGCTCTTTCTTCACCACTACCCTCTCTTCTCGGGGTAGAGGTCACGAGCCAGGGGGGCCTGTGGGACCACAGCACCACGCTCCCTCATCCGAGCTCGCGGCCAGCAAGGAGTGGGTGCAGGTGGGCACTCACCATACACCGCGATGCTCTTCGTGTCTTGCAGGATGGCATTCCCAGCAGAGACCTGGACTGTGATGGTGTTCATCCCTTCAGAAGTAAACTTGAATGATATGCTTCCCTCCAAGGTGATGAGAGGCTAAAATGGGTAAAGGCACAGAGTGAGGGGATGGCTGTTCAATTACAGATGAGACAGCGGCAAGCTCTGAGCCACCAACAAGCCACTGAAGTTAGCACGGGCTCTTCCTGGGCGCCCCAGTGGGACCGGCTTCATGTATGCCTCCCCATCATCTTGAGTCCAGGCCAGAAAGGAGCTCTGAGAGCCATGACCCCAAGTGACCCTGCCCATTCCTTGTGAACATGACACCTCTCTTCTGCTGTCTTTACGCATGGATCTGGGGAGACTGACAGGTCCAGCTGGCTGGTGGGATATGGATCTCTATCTGTAACCTACTCATAAGCCGGCAGATCCCTTGATACAAAGAAATACTCAAATCAGACCAAAAGAGGCAGCTCATATGAATCCAGATGTAAGCAGCAGTCACTGAAAATCTGTGAGCTCCCACTTGTTTATCTCCAGGGTGCACCATTTACAGAAAATTACAATGGAACCCAGTGACCGTGGACACCCGAAGTGTGCTAGTTAGACTGGAGTGGCCTTGTGTGGCTTGGTTCCTCTGAGGAGCCCGATCAGCAGTTTCTGGAAGTAGCTGCTATGGAAACAAGTACTAATTGGATAGTGGTTTGCAGACTGAAAGGAAAAAAAAAAAGATTTGGAGCGGTGCCTGTAATATAATCGGATGCCGGGGTCCTGGAAGAAAAGATTATTAGCTTATTGACCTCCCTCCACTCATTCCTCACAAACATTTCTTTCCTGTCTTTTCTTAATTAATTTTAAAATCTAAATTCATGTTATTCCCTGTGTGGCAGAGGAAAGACTAAAGCCCAGCATAAGAAGTCTACTCAACATAATCTGTTGAGAGTTTGTTGTTTTTTTGTTGAAAGGTTTTAAAAAAAAAAGGAGACCTGGAAGAAAGTTGTTTAGCATGTTCACCTTCCAGCACCAGCTTTCAGGCAAATAACTTAGATTTCTCTTCTGCCACTGTGGGTAGTGGGCCTGATTTGGGCCCAGTTTGCATGTGTGGTTTCAGAAGAAAAATAAAGGGGGGCTTCTTCTTAGTAGCTGAGTTATATTAGCTGTAGAGGTGAGCATTTCCCTCCCCTGCCGGCACGTAGCAGGGCTGGGGCCAGGGCGGTGTCCTCCCCGGGTCTGTGCAAAATTATGTCTCCAGTTAAGGCCAACATTCAGCTCTGGGGTGGATACAGATTTGTACTGGAATAAGATGCACTATGTTTGCAGAGCAAAGCCACCAAGTGCAAGAAAATGACTCCGTTGGAGGAAGATGAAGTGTTCTAGTCCCACCAGCTCTTCCCAGAGCCCTCTGGGGAGGCCTGCGTCCGGCTGCCTACACAGACAGAGGAGAATTTGGAAGCCAATTCGAATCTCTGAGAATGGAGTAAGTTCAAAATGGAGCTGGCAGCCCAGTACGAGGGAAGACGGTTCGTGTCGGCACAGGGAGGCTGTGGCTCTGGCCTTGGGTGAAGCAGCGGAATGAGGGGGAGACACCACCTCATGTGTGGCCTCCTCAGTTTTACAATAAGAGAGGTTTATGGTCCCTGCGGAGTTAAAGGTGCTGCTGACTTCCAGCCAGAGGCCATGTTTTGGGAAAACATAAAGGGTAAAGCTGGGCCTATGTCTGATTCAGGGTGAGAAGGCCATTTGGGGGCTGGGCTGTAGTAAGTATTTGCTGCTTTGGACTCTCTGTTATCCACTGGCTTTTTTTTTTTTTTTTTTTTTTTAATTTCATGGACCATTTTCTCCCCTCTCTTGGACCATGTGGCTCCTAGGGAGGCTGATTTCAACACCTCTTTCTCCACCCCCAGCACTGGGAAGGCGTGGTCAATAATAATCCATTCTGGGACTTCTGTAAGAACTTCTGTGAAAGACCCTTCATTTTGCCTGCTCAGCTGTGAGAGTTAAAAAGCTCAGGTCGCTGCCAAGGGCCTTTGCAAAGGCAAATCTGACTGGAGAAGAAGGCCGACATAGAGGACGGTAAGGGGAAGGGGTGACAAGGGGAGACACGGACCGAAGGACAAAGAGAACAACCTGATGAGGTGACTGGGACCCGGAGAGCCTGTCCCTGACGTGAGGACTACCCTAGACCTTGTGTGACACAAGCCGCCTCATTTCCTATTTCCCCCCAGCCAGTCTGAGGCGAGCTGCCGCCGGCTGCCGCGTGGAAGGCTGACCCACCTCCGTGCTGTTCCCGTACCACCACACGTAAGTGAGGGTGCCCACTTGGCTGGGCCACAGCACTGCGGTTGCGTTGACCTCTTTGTTCTTCGTGGTGACAAAGGGAAGAGACAGGTGCACATGCTCCAGGGGACCTGAGGCACAAGAGAAAAGACGAGGCATAGAGAAGGAAGGGCTTTCTCTGCTTCACCTTCCCTGCTCTGAACTGGAAGCCTCCGAAACATCACAGTCCTATTCCCTGAGGAAGGTGCTAGGGCTTTCCCTGCTTTGAGAAAATATATATTGTGGCCCATTGTATCTCAACACTTCCCACTTACTGATCTTCCTTCCAGGTGCAAAAACCTGAGTTATTTATGTATAAAGCTTTAGACACTTACAAGTAACTTATGTCCTTAATAGAAGGGGCATGATCTGAGACGGCACAGGAAGATGCAAAACCTTTCCAAGAGGCCATATCCACTGTGGTAAACAGGGAGGAAGGAGGCTCAGGAAACCCATGTGGGTGGGCAGGGGGAGCTGGTGGTGGTGGTGACTCCACAAACCCCCAAACCACCTTAGATGTGATTGTTCCTTACTCTTTGTTGGATTTTAAAGATCTGTTTGTATATGAGTGTGCGTGAGCATATGTAACACCACCTGTTTTGAGGAAGAGGTGGATCTCCACGTTTGTGGAACATGGCAGGAAAGCCCAAGTGGCTGCCGTGGAGAGATGGAGGGAAAGAGTGGAAACCAATGAGATCTAAGAGGTATCTGGACACATAGCACGTCAGTCTGTGGGTTCTGAACTATGCATATGTCGTTTGTATGAATTCATTCCTGCATGTATACGCATTACATGTTCACACAATGTATGGCAATGACTATGTACCTCTCACACTAAAAACCTGTGAGAGTGATTTTTCTAGAAAGCCAAGTTGATCATGCTATTCACTCAAAACTAAAATTCAAAGTACCTAGTAATAATGATGATGATAGTTAACACACATTGATGTAAACTTTATGGGACAGAGAAGACAGGCTGCCAACTTTTAGAAGGTAAGAGTCTTTCATATTCATCTTTATATATAAAGAATAGCACAGGTCCTGAGATGTAGCAGATTGCGAATGTTTTTGTTGGGTAAATAAACAGATGATGCAATTTCTTGCTTCTGCTTTTGTCTATGCTTCTCTCTATAGAATTAGAGGCTTGAGGACCAGATACAGAACAGAATTGATTTCCTGGCTTATAAGCCATCTGATAAGAAATAGTTGTTCAGGGGTGCCTGGGTGGCTCAGTTGGTTGAGTGTCCAACTTCAGCTCAGGTTATGATCTCACAGTTTATGGGTTCAAGCCCCACATCAGGCTCTGTGCTGAGAGCTAGCTCAGAGCCTGGAGCCTGTCTTCAGATTCTGTGTCTCCCTCTCTCTCTGGCTCTGCTCATGCTCGCTCGCTCTCTCTCTCTCTCTCTCTCTCTCTCTCTCTAAAAAATAAATAAAAACATTAAAAAAAAGAAGTAGTTGTTCATAAGTCAGAATGGTTCAAGGCGATAATAAAAGGGAAGCACTCACTGAGTGATGACTGTGCTACATACTCTGCTAATGGCCCTTCTGATTCTCATTTGCTCCGCACAACAGCCTTATGAATGAGGTGGTACTATCACGTCCACTTAGAGATGAACAGAGGGAAGTGACTTTCCCAAGGTCACACAGCTAGGAAACATCCATTCCAGGGCGTGAGCCAAAGAAGTTTGATTTTAGAGCTCAGACTCTAGCCAGCTGACAAAGGCTCAAAAAACTTTTCCCATTTTAACCAAATAGCTATTAAGAATCAGTATCTACTGACTACTTAAATACATTCCAGGCATTGGTGAATGCACTTTACATATGCTCTCATTTCTTACATGGCTCGTGCTGTCCCCAGATCACCGTTTGCTCCAGCAGCAAGGCCCTGGTCTGCTCTGAGGTCTTGGCTTAGATACCTCTCTCATGGCACCTGCCAGCTTTCAAGTCTGAGTTCAGTGACCACTCTTCTGGAATGCTCTTCCTGATTCCCCTGATCTGAGTTAAATGACTCAGCCAGAAGACAAGGACTGGATGAGCTCTGTGCAACATGCCAGTTCCTTTCTAAAGGGGTTCACTGTCTTTGTCTCTGTCATGTATGAGTATTTAGTATATATTTTTAGGTCAGAATATCAAAGTAAGGATGGTGCTTGTGTGTTCTATTAATAGCAACAGTTGAATCTTCTTAGTGAAAGGTGGTCACTAATTCATTCAGTAGTTTTAGACTGCTGCCATATGTCGGGCATTATTCTAGGTGCTGGGGACACCTGGCCCTTGCTGGAGCTTCTGTACTACGGAGGGGGGCAGGCGTTGAACACATAAAGCAGGGGTACGTGATGGAGTGCTATTTTTGTTTCTCAGAAGAAATGACATTGGAGCAGTGACCTGAATAAAGTGAAGAAGTGCACCAAGTACTATTTGTGATGCGTCGGGTGAGGGTAGAACAAGTGCAAAATCTTGAGGAGGAAGTGTGCTTGCCGTCTTTGAGGACTAGCAAGAAAGCCCAAGTGGCTACAGTGCAGAAGCAGAAGGAAAGAGTGGAAGCCGAGGAGATCTGGGATTCAGGACACATAGTATGTAGGCTTGGAGGCCATGAAGTATGCGTATGTTTGAACGACTTCATTCAAATGTGTGAATTTACCTTTCATATTCCCACCTCGTCCTCTCGTATTCATTTACTTTATTTGCATTTAATGTACCTAGTCTCTGCTACCCAAAACCTATCTTGTAAGCATCTCTTCTATGTAAAGAGGGTGCAGTCTGAGCTAGGGGAGCCGCAGAAGCGAAACTCCAGCCCCTGGAGGCCCCCAGCTGGCTGGCTGCACTAAATCTAGAGCTGAACAAGCCTGCAGCTGTAGCTCCATCACACAAGTGCCTGCGGTGCACAAGAAGGGCGGCAGGTGGCGCTGCGTCACTCCGTATGAATCTTAGCGGCAGGGTGGTTGAGGGAACTGGGAAATTAAACTGGGCTGTCCTTCTGTTTTCTTGTTTAGTCTGCAGGAAGCAGCTGATAAGCTGGACATAGTGTGTGTGTGTGTGTGTGTGTGTGTGTGTGTGTGTGTGTGTGTGTGTGTGTGTGTGTGTGTGTGTGTGTGTGTGTGTGCGTGCGCGCGCGCGCGCACACACACTGATCGTTTGGGACTGTCTCTACCATTTGTCCTGGAGACCTCCTCTGACCATCAAATTAAATGTGTGTATGCATTACATTGCTGTTTGTCTGAAATGTAAAAATGCTCTAGAAGAAACAAAAGTAGCTCAAAGTAGGAAGATGAGATCCTAAAACAGAGTCCCTTGAACTGCAACACATGCATATGGATTATACTAATCCATTCAAGGCAAATTACGATGCACATTTCTAGAAATTCCAATGCAGCAGGTCTGGAATGAACACTGTATTTCTGTCATGTAATTCTGGGGCGGGTGACTCATTCAACCACACTTTACAAACTTCAAGTCTAACATTTGATGGTCAAGGTAACAATCATGTGAAAAGTTGCAAAACTACATAGAAACTGATCACTTCACTCTAAGATAAGAGCAGAATGGCATCTGTAAATGGCACCTATGCTTTGGAGGTAATTGCAGAGAGATCTGGAAAGAACTACAAAATTTGTCTCAACTACTTTTTTTAAAACCTCTCATTCTGCAAATATGCACTGTATTCAGTGACTTGTTCCCTGCAAAACGGGCCGAGATGGGGCAGCTTTCTGAGCCGAAATGAGTGTGTCCTCGAAATTGTCCCCCTCTGCCCCCCCAGCTGCCCGGTGGGGATGGCTTGCCCACTTAGAGCAGGCACATCCTCTCCATTTGTTTCTGGTGACTTCTGCAAACGCATATGAAAAACCAAAACAGGAACAAAAACAAAACTCTAATTTGGAATCAGATCACTTTTATGACCTGGAGGGCAGAGAGAATATGCCTTCAAGACACGCAAAGGGGGAGAGAATTCTGGGCAAAGGGGCGGGGTGTTGGTGAGAGAGGTGGAGGGCAGGCTTGGAGGACTGACCTAAGAGTGGCTGCTCAGAACCCACTAGGTAGAAACACACGTGCTGCTTTGTGACAGAAAATCAAGCTTCACTAGGTGACAGGTCACAGCATATTTTGCTTGAAAAAACCTTCGAGAAACAAGATGCGCGTTCCTCACATGACAGGAGAAAAATCTAGGCTCAGAGAAATGGAGTGACTTGGCCAGGTGTTCAGGCCAGTATCTGCACTTAACAACTCCCAACTCAGTCCAGTGTTTGTTTTTTGTTTTGTTCTACAAAGACCACCCCCAGCCCTGGCCCCATACCCTGGTACTGTGGCCAAAAATTGCCAAGAGACCCTTCAGGTTTGAGATTTGGGGGAATGTCAATCAATCATGGTCGAGTTCTGACTTCCCCTTAGCGTAAAATAGTGTCAAAGTGTCAAAGTACCTCTCTAATCTTTGTTTGCTCCATCTGCAAGAAAGGGCCCATGCTGCCTTCCTATGACCATGACCGTCATGGTAGCAGTGACAGGAGGGCAGGGACATGTGCACGTGCATGGGGACATGGACTTTAGGGGAGACGTGCTGATGGAAGCAAATATGTCAGACCTGCTGAAACTGCTTATGGCATGGGTTTTAGATGTTTGTGCGTTAATGAAAGTTTAGAGAAAATCCTGTTTTGATGTAGTTAGTACAAAAGAGTTCATTCTTATCCCTAAGGCCAGGCTTCAAAAGGGCTCCGTGATAGGAGGTATGCTTCTCCAACCACTTAACCCAAGAGAAGCCGAACAAAATTACGATCAGAACAGAAGACTTTCCATGACTAACCATCTGCCACTAAGGTGAAAGTCAAAGTGCTGAGCCACTCAACTAAGTTAATGAGAAAAAACAACAACAACAACTGAACAAAGCAGTGCATTTCTTTTAGGAGCCGTGACTTCAGCAAACTTTAATCTCTGTGCTGTTTTCCTTCCCAGGGTTGAGTAAGCTTGGGAGAGGGCTGGGGTAGGGAGCTAGCCCTCAGAGGATCTCATCATTTTTAGGGGTGAGGAAGAATCCATAGGCTGACTGGGAGACCAAGGTGTGGATGATCTATGGGAGAACCCGAGAAGCCAAGACACAAAGCTAGTGCTGCACTTGAACTCGGTATTTACACGTGGATAGAGTATGGTAGATGCTTCATATACAGCCAAGATATGGGAACAAATTACTGTAATTCTTCAGGAGAGCCTGAAAGGCTGTAGGGATAAAATCCCACTTCCAGAATAAGCCATGGGAAAACGACAGGCTGCTAGGTAGGTGGCCATTCTCAGTAAAGGTACTGGCATTTCTGTTGCAAGTTAGTTTTGCTACTAACAACCAATATTTGTGATGTACTTCTGAGAGATTTTCTGGTTATTCCTTAGGAAGAAGGACTATTTCTTAGCAAGAGGCATCTCCAGAAAGTCCCTACGGGACAGCCTGGGGTGGGGCAGCCACAGAGTTGGCAGGAAAGGAGTCTATGGATTGCACCTTGAACCTATGCAGTTGTATAGCAAGGCATTCATGCTCCTTGAGAACAGTCTGTGAAGGAGAGAGGGGCTGAGGGTTGGTGGAGATGAGTTCCATCACTGACAAGACTGACAACAGCCTGAGTGATCAAGAGCTGGCACTTTGGAACCTGGCAGTCCTGAGTCCGGAGCCTGGCAGACCTGGGTCTGGCGCCTGGCAGACTTGCATCTGGAGCCTGGCTTTGCCAGGTAGCAGGTCTATAAATGCATTACTTAAGCTCCCTGATACCCACTGCTGTTTGTAAGTAGGATTTCTAATAATGCCTATTTCCTCAGGTTGTTTTGAGACATGAGGTCATACGTGCAAAGTGGTCGCTGAGCACAAAAGTTGGCACATAGTAGTTGCTTAATAAACTTCAGCTGAAAAGAGGCAAGAGGAATGGGCAGACTGGGAATCTTGTACAACTTTGTTTCAACCCAAAGGAGGGAGGATGTGTTTCGTCAAAGCCTCTTTGTCCTGAGTGTACAGGAGAGAACGATCAAGGATTACTGGCGCTGTAGGAATCCTCAGTAATGAACAATCACTTGCGGAGTCCCTGGATGGTCTTGTCCTGTCACTAGACCACAGCCACTTATGAAAAAGACTCTAGTTGGTATGTCCCATACTCAGTTTAGTTCCATGTGCAAGGGGCCGCGGAGAGGCATGGACTACGGCCCGGCCTTAGCGCTCATGGCCTAGAATTTGGAATGAGTTTGGACCAGGCTGTTCATAGAAGGAGCTTTCATTTTAGGAGGCCAGTCATTCTCCATTAGGCCACTGTGGCTTCACATAGCTACTTCCACTGTAAAGCAAAGCATTTCTGTAGCGACCTAAAGATGTCCTAGGCCTGTTTGCGGGCACCCACACACCTGCCACAAGAGGCCTTCATGGCGCACGTTTGTACTGCACATCGCAGAGCAGCACTCACGACGCTGTCAGACTTAGCATAGCTTTCGGTTCCTCAGTGGGACAAGCGCTTCAACATCTCTTGGAACTCTTTCTTATTGCAGCTTCTATAACACTGTTTACGCTCTTTCCCTCTCCTCACACCACCTTCTCTCTCACACCAAATCATCACAGATAAAGGACCAGGAAACACACGTTCAAAAGAGGGGCACGAGTCTAAAAGAGTTATTAACAGGTGTATCATGGGAAGAGAAGAATAATAAGATGGGGAGAAATTCCATTACTTGTGCTACTTCTCAGTGCATTAGACGGAGCCATACATGGGAGTCGTTTCCAAACATTTCTCAGTTAAAAAAAAAGAAATTTATATTCAGTCAAATAGCTCAGCAAATTGCTCAGACCCAGCCCTAGACACAGGTGTTGGATCTCAGAAGCATCTGGAAAAGGCACAGGAAGTGCAATGAGAATAATTGCAAGCAATGCAAATTCTAGGATTATTCAAATTCTGTCCCCTGGTTTCACTTTGTCCCCATTTGGCTCTCTTATTCTCCTCTCCCCTTCTACTCAAAGATAACTTGTGAGCTTCTTCTAGGTATGGCATTTGGGGTCATATTTTTAAAAGACACGATATTTAAAATGGGTCAGAAACCAACAACAGTAATAACATACAAGTTACATGTAAGTACAGGACAGCGCTGTCCGACCCCAGACCGTTGTCCACCTGCACCGTCACTCGGAAAATGCCCACATTGTGATAGACGTGTTTGATGCCATCTTCCATAGAGCTGAGGTTGACGTACGACACTGCAATGCCATCACCAAAGTCCACTTGGATGAGTGTCCTCTGGACGTCACCCTGAAAAACAGCCCAACATCAGAAAAGGGGAGCTGGTGCTTGCGCTTGCTGCCTTTGCTCTCGGGGCTTATCCTGGTCCCTGGTCCCTGGCTCCGGGGAATGGCAGACTCTGGCTCCCTCCTACAGCTGGGAGCATCTGTCCATGTTTGCAGAATCCCTGTGACAGTCCCTGGCAAACAGGAGCTTACCAAGATGGATGTTCTCCAAATTTGAAGGGCACCAATGACTGAAAAGTTTCAAGGTCTGGAAAATTAAGTGTTTGATAATCAGGTCCAATTTGACATTCAATTTCTCAGAGGGATTTGTTTCTACTCTTTGCATCCATGTGAATGAAAGGTACATGCACACAGCTTTAAAAATTCAGCCTACCTGACATGGTTACAGACCTCTCTCATGTGTTAGGGACCCCTGGGTCTCCTTATTTCTGGTTCCCTAACCACGTGAGAAGAAGCATAAAAGACATCTTGCCTCACAGCTGATAGGACACTGGACTCGGCCTTATTACTGAGACAATAATGGTTAATTCTTTTACATGTCAGTGTTTTGTGCTATCAAAATGCAACATTTTATTCTTCACAGAATCTTAGTTAGGAGAGAAAAAGAGGCCAATATTTGTCCATTTTCCAGGTAGGGAAGCTGAAAGTCGTAATCACCTGTTCAAGGTTAATATAGCTAATTAGCAGCACATCTGGATTTGAATCCATCTTTCTGGATTTGCATTTCCTTCATTACAGCTGGGTACAGTTCTGATGGCGCCCTGTGCTTGGATCGCGGTGCGCCATTAACAAGCTGCATGACTCAGGGCAAGTCATTCAGCCTCCTTGGGTCTCAGTTACCTCATCTATGAAATGGGCATAAGAATACCTTACTTTCTTAACTTGAAAGGTTGTTCTAAGATGTGTGGGTTAATCAGTCATCTGTAAAATTCTGGTTCAAAATAAACTACTGTCAAAACAATGCAGCTGTGAAGGAGGCACACTATCCCTTTTAACAGCTGGATTGGAATCCTACAATACTAACGTTCCCACCAGTAGGCAAGGAGAACGAGGATAGGTCTGCTTTATGAAACCCTGGACCTGTAAGGAAAATGCCTTTTGCAATAACAGCAAAGATTATTTAGGAACAAAGTTTCTTGGAGGCAACTGACAAAAAAAAGCTTCCTTCCGACACAGCCCATCCTTTATCAAGTTTCAAGTTTTTTCTGTTTGTTGTGTTAGTCTTTCCCATTTTCAGGGGGGAAAAAAACCCTAAAAAAACCCCAACAACATCTTTTAAGTAAAAAAAAATTCGATTAAGTAAGGTCCATATGGTATCATATTTTTTGAAAAGGCCAAGTTTAAAATGCTGACATTTAAAAGATTAATTCACAAGGAAAGGAAAAGCAGTTCAAATCCTATGAATCTCTCTGATCTTCTCGTCTGATCTACGCCCGGCCAAGCATCGTGCTGGGGACACAGGGCGGCTAGCTCTCAGTAAGGCATGGGCAAGCATTCGGCTCCAGGGTGGGGGAGAGAAACTCCGTTCACAACTACAAGACAAATGATACACACGCGCAGACATTGTGTGATTACCTGAATTCCCTTCACTAATAAATGTAAATGTCAACCATTCTTGCTGACTCGTCCTTCATTTGTACAATCAGACTGATCAATTTCTCATGCTATTTCTGGTCAGTTCTCTGATGTTTTCTGGATTTTCAACAGAGTTGCTGCCAGCCAACCATAGGTGTGGGCACAGAAGAGGAAACCACCTTAAGATCTCACAGGATTTGGGACAAGTGACCCAGGGAGTTAGCAGGAATAGCTAGGGTGAACTGGGTTAACCATGGAACAAGACAAGCAATGTAATTTCAGAGAGAGTGAAAGAGAAAGCTAACAGGAGAGCTCAAGCAAGCCAGTGCCCAGGCTCTTGAGTAGGAAGGAGGGAGAGGAAGGGAGAGAAGGGGAGACAGAGAGGGACAGGGAGAAAGGAGGAGAGAGGAGAAGGAGTGAGAAGGAAGGAGGGAACCGGGAGGGAGGGAGGCAGAGAGGGAGGAGACTGAGAAGGAAACAGAGAGAGGTTTAGGGGCGCCTGGGTGGCTCAGTCAGTTAAGCATTGGACTCTCTCTTTTCTTTTTTAGTGTTTATTTATTTTTGAGAGAGAGAGAGAGAGAGAGAGAGAGAGAGAGAGAGAGAGAGAGCGAGTGCATGGGAGGGGCAGAGAGAGAGGGAGACACAGAATCTGAGGCAGGCTCCAGGCTCTGAACTGTTAGCACAGAGCCTGATGTGGGCTCAAACTCATGAACCACGAGATCATGACTTGAGCCAAAGTCAGTCACTTAACCGACTGAGCCACCCAGGCGCCCCAAGCATCCAACACTTGATACCAACTTCAGTCATGATCTTGTGATCATGATATCCAGGCCCCATGTTGGAGCACGGAGTCTGCTTAGGATTCTCTCTCTCCCTCTCTCTTTGCCCCTCCCCCACTCACAAGCTCACTCTTGCTCTCACTCTCTCTCTCAAATAAACATTTAAAAAAAAAACAAGAAAGAGGTTAAGGGTTCTTTGTGGAGACAGAATAGACATCAGGTAAGAGTCACCATTTGCAAGAGCAGAGAGGAGAGTCCGCTTGCCTTACTCTTTTGTCTGGTGCACACCGCCCTGCTTTGTGGGCCTCCTCTTCAACTTCTTTCAGCTACTTCAAACTCCTCCCAAGTTCTGTCTGGATGTCTACTGTCTGTCATGCTAGTCTTTGGGTCCGACCACATTCTTGCTTACCCACTCACCACAATGCTTCCCGTGTATCGAACAGATGGAAGGAGAGAGCCACAGTGTTGGGTCTACTAGAGTAGGGTTGCCTTCACAGGAGAGTCATGCTTTTAGGGTATTAGGTCAGGTGTTAGGAAGATCCTCCCTCCCTCTCTCTCTCTCTCTCTCTCTCTCTCTCATTCTCTCTCCCTCCCTCTCCCTCCCTCTGAGATGAGAGCAGGACCTGGGCTCGGTACTCTGCATCAAGAACTCCAAGGGGCCAAGGCAGCAGATTTTACTCCTGCTGTTGTAGCTTTTCCCACTCAAGTGGAACAAACTAGATGCCACACTTTTGCCCTCTGAGGCTCTCAGGTGCTTCAAAAGGCTAACACAGCTGTATCTGCTTCTCTCTGGCACTCGTCAGCCATCAGCCTCTGACTTCCTAGGGCTATAATGACCATCTGAGACAGAGATGCCAAGTCATTTCAGAGAACAAGAAACAGGGCAAAGGCAAGAGAGCCTAAGTCCTTGATCACCCTGTGATTAGGCATACTCACCCTGCATTAACTGGCTTTCTGGTCATTCAGGCAACCAACCAACCAACCAACCAACTGGCAGATGTTTACTAGATGTCTGTCTATCTTATGTCAGGCACAAAATGGGAAAACGATGCTAAGTAAATTAGAACAAACCAAGCAGAACATATGTGGTCTAGGGTTTCAGTGAGACAGAGTAAATAACTGCACATAAATAAAGAGTTATTACAGGGAATGACATGGTGTTGTAAACTGTATAGGCAGGAGAGGTGAAGAGCTAAAAATCAGATGTGACTGAAAATTTCAAGGAAAGCTTCCCAGATACAGTTATATCTGAGCTGTGATGCTCTTAAGGGAAGAAATAACAAAAGACAACAGTGAGTGAGATGGAGGTGACGAGTCCAGGCAATGGTAACAGAAGGAACCAGATGTGCAAATGCCCTGTGGCAGAATGGGGGTGGTACAGTCAAAGGAAGTTAAAGACACAATAGGAACACATTATAAAGTGACTAAAGGGGAGAAAAATTACATTTTGGGACTTGTAGCCGAGTTTCTGATTTTTATTTTTTTCCTAAGAGCAATGGGAAGCCATTAAAGTGAGATTTAGCAGAAGATGGCATGATGATGGATTTAATTCAAAAAGATCACTCTGGTTACAATACGGAGGGTAAATTGGAAGGAGGCCCACATATTCTGGGAAGCTAATCAGGGGGTAGATGATGGTAGATTGAAATATGAGTTGCAACAGGAAATTACATGTACCTTCCTGTCAAAATTAACTCCCACCGTGTATCGGTTTTGAAAGCAGTGAATCTCAGATGTTGATATCATCATCTCTTGTAGACATTAAAAGAACAAGTGCTGATGCCCAGTTACCACTCAAGACCCCTCCCGTCTTGGCTCAAGGCCCCTGGAGAAGATGTTCAGTGCTGCTGGGGTCTGAGAGGTTCAAAGAGGATGCTGGGCTGCACCGAAGGTTGAGGCTTATTGGACAGTAGGTTTTCTTGTCATTGAATCCATCTGAAGATGAATACAGCACAAAGCAAGCTGATGCTATTCTTCTATCTCGGTATGGCGGCAAAGCTTTGCCAGGATGTTTTCAGATTCTAAGTGTGAAAGGTACACTGATAAAGCTACGAACGAAAGAATACTTGTTGCACTTGTTCAGGGGCTGGTGCACAATTATACACAAAAATTCCACATTACATGTAGTCAAAATGATTTAACTTCTGTAGGAAAACGAGTTGTTGGATAATCCACAAGTCGTTTGTATAAACTCCCATGTGCTGAGATGCATCCTTAGTGGCTGTCCCCTCAGTGCCCAACTCAGGGCCTGCATATCACTCTTTTACATTCAACACATTTGGAATATTGTGCATTTGTTTGTTCATCGATGTGCTTTCTTACATATCATTTCAGTTGGCTGTTAGGAGTCCAGGGAGATAGCAAGCAAGGCAAGATGTTCTTTTGATCTGCTATGCCAGGAGAACTGAGGCACAGACAGGTTAAATAAGATGCCTGAAATCCCACAGCTAGTGAGACTCTAGGGTTTAAGATAATCTGTGGTTTTACTTAATCCATGCAGTTCAGTCCTTGGCGAACGTTCTTAACTGAAAGTTACTTGTAATAGTTTCCAGAGTGGGACAAAGATGATAACAAAGGCACTACTCTTTTCTTGTTGGACTCCTTCGCTGGCTTTGGCTGCCCAGCCCCCTCACCCTGACAACAGCTCTGTTTAGAAGTGGAAAGACGGACTGACATCAACACTGTACTACATTCCTACACCTTCCCTCTGGTGAAGCAGTATCACGTTCAAGCCAATAGACACCATGGGGAACAACAGGTATTCATAATTCAGCAGTCAGAGAAATGTGGTGTATACTTGTGAGTTACTTCAATTTAATAAATCACAAGCCATGATTTCTGAAGTGCAACTTGGCTGGCAAATATCTCGGCTACCACATAAAAGTTTTTAGACCTACTGCCCTTTCATCACATGCCCTGATAAAAGACACAGAACTGAGACTATTAGCTCAAAAGATGTGTCTAAGAAAAGCACAAAAGCCACATGAAATCCATATGGGGATTCTCCAAGGGCATCACTGACTTCTGTAATAGAAAAACAAATATATCAAATGGCCACTAAGGAGCCGAGATTAACCTGAGGAATGGAAGGTGTATGAACCTATCAGTTCCTGCAACATGGCTTGAGAGAAAAATGGGAAAACAAATGCTATAGTAACTGAACACTGACAGCCTCCTCCAAAGATGAGGCTCCAAGACACTCCTGAAGGCATTATAGACTCGCTGCAGATAGAAACTGGGCTCATATGTCAGAGTCTGGCCTCTGCAAAGCTCAGGCGTGCCTCAGGCTTCACTGAAATTCAGTTTTGAAAGGGATCTTAAAGTTCATGTGGCAAAAACTATATTGCAGAGAACTGACTTGAGTATAACCCATTTTTGTCAAAAACAGAAACACAACAGATTAAAGTGTATGTACTGTGTGTGTGTGTGTGTGTGTGTGTGTGAGTATAAAGGTGCTGGCAAATAGAACGCAGTCTGTTAACATTGATTCCATGAGGGACAAAGAGAAGTGAGGGGCAGAGAGAGACCAGCACTTAGGATTAAGAGAGGGAGTAAATGAGAGCAAGTAAAGATTTCACCAAGTTTGAAAGGCGGGGGGTGGAGTATGGTAGGACACAAGAAACACCACAAAACACAACATTCTATTTCTATCATTACTGTAAGTGTTTAAATATTGACTAAGTATTTGAGAAATAAACAGAAGGTAACACAGATTGATAACAGATTGATGATGGCATACATTAGCCAACTTTGGTCTTAGATTTCTGTTCTTTCTAATGTTCTTTGGACCGCAAAGTACGGGAAAGAAAAATCATTAGGCAGCATTGAGTGGCAGAAACAAAAATAAGATATTTCAGCTCCTTCTTTTTAAGACTTAAAGTATTTAGCAGAATGGGGGGCATAAAGTAAAAGTAACCCACCTGTGCCTTGCACACCCCACTCCCAGTAGGTTTAGTCAGACTTAGGTTCATAGAGTCTCAATAAGAAACAGGGAAGGAGATCCGATGGTACAGTTAGGCCTGGCCATCAAACAGGAGATTTCATCAGCTGGTGGAAATAGGTTCAGGGGAGAAGGGGTATCCATCTCATGCTTATTCAGTAAGCATGAACTCTGGCATGTGACTTCTTATATTAAGTATGCAAGGAAGATTGTTCTAGAACACCTCCTGGCGGTCACTAAGAGGAAAGACATTTCTTGAAAGTTTACCATGGCAGAAGTAGCAACTCCTCTCTCTAGAGTATCTCGTTTAATCTTCAACCCCCAAAGACTGATAAAATTTGCCTCCAGTCCCAAGACGAGTTTGACTCAAACTCTCTCTTCTTAACTCCAGGGTCAGTACTTCTACTACTGGTTCACAATTGAAACTATTTACTGTGCTCATTCCCAGTGGGTGCTCTTGAAAAATGGATTCACTCATATGTGAAACCAAAAAGCCTTTGTAAGCTCCAGTAACTAAAACCCTTTATAGGAATGCCAACATGGATCAAATTCTTCATTAAACAGCAATGGAAGAGGAGCTCAGTGTAATATGCCAGGTTCTAAAAAATACCATGGAAGCTGCAAAACTTCGTGAACTCCCTGCCGATGTGCGTGCCCAACAGAGTGAGAACTCTAAACAAGAACCAGCTGCAGTGACTGTGCTGTGCCTTCCCTTTTCTAATGGTAAACTGAGTCTTTCCCACACAGGACAACACTGGTCTGTGACAAAAGACAGTTGCAGATGCCCTATCTTCTGTTCCTAAGCAAGTCTTGGTTCTCTCTGGTACCCTTTTCAAGAGATGCAAGCATTGCTGAAAGCTGAGGCTGCTTCACCAGATCTATGGGGAAAGTGTTTCCTGAATATTTCATTCAACTCATGGTCTATGGGTTTCTCTTCAGCTTAAAAACTGAGCTCTGGAGACAATCCCAAGATACCTACGTAGAAGCAAAATTGCACAATTATAGAATCAGCTTCTCTCCTTGTCTATTCAGAGATGGTTTTGTCTAGCACAGGTGCCTCCCCAAATGTACAGGCCCCTAAGTCTCTTGCAAGAAAAGGCAGCAGCAGTAAACTTGGATGCTCCGACCTGGAGAGAGAATATTCATACCAGGGAGGAGGGCAGGGCATGCGCTCCTACATTTCCCCTGAGAACTCAGGTCCAACAAGGTCAGTGAAGCCCGAAGACCAGACTATGGATCCACCAAGTCCTTTGACTGGACACCTACTTCAGCTTCCCTAGGCTGAAGTACAGATGGCTGGGCCCTTCACCGAGGACTCTGATCCTTGGGATTTGCCTACCTAAGCATCCACATACTTCGGGGTCTAATGCTCAGACCGAGACTTTCCAACTGGAACAGCACAAAGTGGTTTCATCCTTCATTTCCAAATGAGCCACAGAACCATGTGTTTGAAATGAACAGCAAATTTCCACATTCTCTCTTTATGTCTTTGGTACTTGGTGTCTGGCTTAGAATGGAAGAGAATACCATAAGGCAGGAGGAGCATTTGGCTTGTGTAAGCAGGTCAATAACTATAAACTGAGGCCCCTGCTTACTCCATCTAGACACTGTGGCAGATAGAGGCCAGAATTTTGATCCATTATGTTTTGAAAACACTTTTTAGGTAATAAAGGACATCAGTACACTGTTACCACTACATGGTGGCTTTAGAAATCACCACAGCAAGTGTGGGTAGGAAATCTGGGGTGCCATCAAATGACAAAAATAATATAAATGTTTTTAAATGACTTTAAAAAATCAGTCTGAAACATTCAGGTATGGAATAAGAGTAAAATTATGCTTTTTAAAAAAAGAAGAGTAGGAAAATTCCTTTAGGAATAAACTTATGCAACAGATTTTTCCTACATAATTTACGTAGTAGAATATATAATAGAAATATGTTAGATTTGGGGCACCTGGGTGGCTCAGTCATTTAAGCGTCTGACTCTTGATTTCAGCTCAGGTCATAATCTCATGATTCATGAGATCATTCCCCACATTGAGCTCTGTGCTGACATTGCAGAGCCTACTTGGAATTCTCTTTCCTTCTCTCTCTGCCTCTCCCTTGTTTTTTCTCTCTCTCTCCCCCTCTCTCAAAATGAATAAATAAACTTAAAGAATACTTTATAGAAATGTGAGCTTAATTAGAAGGAGAAAAAACAGAAAGCCATGGAAAATTCATAAAGAAAATGTAGAAAATGCATCAAATGAGGAAAAAAATTTCAAATTGCTTAAAATTGTTAGATTGGGAATGCTATGTTAACCAATGAGAAGCACATGAACATGTGCACATGCACACAGATGCACACAGATGCACACACGCACACACAATACTGGAACCATTACACTGTTCTTTGTTGTGCTTTCAAAATAGCCTTCAAAACTTCTACATCTAGCATCACTTGCTAGACTTAACCAAAGTCATAAGATCTTATCTCTGAAATGGATATAGGACGTCTTGCCCTGGATGTTACTTCCTTACTCTTCCAAATTATTAGATATTTGAGAAATCTAAGTGACTTTACAGAGGTCTGCAGAGTCCTGTATGAAGAAGAAGTGCCCTACAGAGGCAGGTGGTAACTTGGGAGTTAAAAGACTCAGGTTATACACCCTTTGAAATGCAATTTACATTTGAACCTTAATTTCTTTACTTATAGGCAGAATGACCAGGAGTCAAATCATCACATTTAGCAGGTGATCTGCTATTTTTTCTAATTATATTATTCTTGTTAGGGGCATTACTGCAGACCCACTCATATTCCAACGTCCCTTCAAGCTGCTAAAATGATCTCGGCCCTCACAGGTAAAGATGCAGGGCTCATTCAAGTGTTGTTGGCCATATGATGGGAACTGCCCATTGCACACAACTGGTGGATCACACTAAAGATGGAGCTGATAAGACAGAGAGTCACGGAATAGCAAATGACAAAGTGCAAAGCCAGAAGCCTGAGATGTTACACACTTGGGCAAAACTTATGTGGCTGGGTGAAGTTCTCATTCAGGGGTCGTGGCCAGCCATGTGGATGAAATGGGGCAACGGCATTGCAGGGCTTAGAGCAAACAGGCTGAGAGACTGAAACTCTCAGTAACCAGCCAGGTATCGCTCTTGCTTGTCAAGGCAAAGTTCTGTGCAAATGTTGATTCCCTGAAACCCTCAAAAATAGCAACACCCCAATGTATGTGGACCAGTGTTTAGGGAAGGAAAAGTGGAGCCTTACAAAGAGCTGCTAACAGGGGCACCTGGGTGGCTCAGTTGCTTAAGTGTGTGACTTCGGCTCAGGTCACAATCTCACGGTTTGTGGGTTCAAGCCCCGTGTCGGGCTCTGTGCTGATGGCCCAGAGCCTGGAGCCTGCTTCAGATTGTGTGTCTCCCTCTCTCTCTCTTTAACCCTCCCCCAATCATGCTCTGACTCTCTCTCACTCAAAAATAAATAAACATTAAAAAAAAAAAAGGGCTGGTAACCAAGCCAACCTGAACTTCAGATCCTAGGCCTCTGGCTACAGACAGCCTATATTGTCTGCCTCATTTCCCTCTTTCTTTTTTAACTCGAAGCAGCAAGGGAGAAGAAATGAAGTGGCTCAGTTACCTTGCTAGAGTCAAAGAGAATAAAGCTGAATGGAGCATGGAATAACACAGGAGAAAGCCTCTTAAGTCTCCACGGCTCATTGAAATCAGCTCCTGTTTCTTTGTGTGGAAGGAGCCAACAGCCGAGGCTTCTGAGTCGCCCCTGCACTGGCTCAGACGCGGACACCTGCCTGGACGTACCACTGCCTGCGGACTCTTTGTGCCACTTCTAAAGGCCCCAATTTCCCCCAGATGAAAAAGTAGGTCAAATTCTTTCATGACTTCAACAAATGCGGTTCTTACAGAAAATTGTATCAGGAGTCATGTTCTCTATCTTCCGATGGCTGGAAACATCCTGCAATATTTATGAAGTGTTATTATACTGTGGTTACTTTTATGCTGCCATAAGTCTTTCAAAGTATGTGAAATTACAGATCATGGAAATCCATTTAATGAGGGCACAGCCTTCACGTTTTGAAGTTAAATCTCACCGAAGAAGTTATAATCATGAATTTTCCTTATTAAGTTCCAGTCTTTGTATGTAAATTGAAGTATTAAGACAATGAGATACAGATCAAAGTTTTAATTTTAGTCCCTTGCCTCAGATTTAATTTAAAAGTCTTAAATTATGCAGCAAATTGCATCTCTTTATTCTTACAGCTGTTTAAAACAGATTTAATTATCTTCTGTAACAGACAGACACTACTTCTGCCTACAGTCTTCTCCAATGAATGCCTTCCAAATGGGTTTTGTTGAGTTCTTAAGACTGATTAGGCCCTCTGCCATCCATTCTATGCCTTCAGGTTCTTGCATTGGATTTCTCCAGGAAGCCGAGTTATCGCACTGAAAGTCTATAGGCTCATTAGTGGTCCAGAGAACATCCATCTTAAGCAAGGCTTCAGACAGAGAGATGCCACCTCTCATTAGATACCTGGATCTCAGTCCAAAATGCCTTTGATTGGCTCCCTTAAAATCAGATGTAGTTGGAAAATGTTTGACTAGTCAGATACAACTTTGTGGGCATTTCTTCTCCCCTCCTGACTGATCCCTGAATCAACCATTCACAATCCCCAAGGAAACACTGATGCCTAAATGTAGACTGTATATGCATATGTATTCTTGTATGAGCCACAGTGAGGGAGTCTGGGATGGAAGAAATGTTGTCTCCTTTGCCTTGTTGCTTCTGATGAAGGTTCTTCCATTAGAGTACTCTGGGAGAGAACATGAAAACAGCAGGGATGGAGTTCCTGACCACAGGGGCTTTTCATCAACTTCAATAGGCTTGCGTGGTTCTCTGAGTAACAGGTGTGAGCCAAGCATTTAGGATTTTGAACCAATTGTGTTATATGGCCCTTTCTGTCACCGAGATGCAGAGAGCAGCCTCACATGTTATTTGCAGGAATGGATTCCATTTCTTGCATGTGCCAGGTCTGCAAAATTTTTATTCCGACTCATACTACTGTGCGTGGAGCTACAAGCAAGCATCAGTTTATCTAGTCTTTGATTATCTTCTGTCAATAAGAAGTTCTCTTCTTTGCTCTTATGTTAGCAAGGTTTTCATCGATATTGTGTTAGAATTAGGGCAGGGATTAGTACAGAACAAAGGAAGGGATTTAGATTTCAGATGAAGACTTTAACATGTTTTGGATGTGATGCAAATTTTGAGTCTTTTCCTTTTAAGTTTGGGCTTCATCTCTATACTCCTTGGGGAAGCCTATCCAAATCCACACACACTGAGTTCTAGTAATGTGTTAGGCACAGCGAGAGATGCTAGAGCTGCACCCAGGCAGAGCATGACTTGTACCTTAATGATATTTATCATGTAATGGCGGCTGCCAAAAATATTATTACAATATAATGCCATATGTTAAATTTTATGTTTGTTTTGAATGGATATTAAAAAAGTACCCTTTTGTATTTCATGCAGTTAGATTGTTATTTAAAAGATACAGCAGAGGTCCTTGTTTACCAAAAACATGTATCTCTCCAAAACGAAATAGATCTACTCATGAATGAAAAGTACATGCTATAAAGTTGGACCTTAGTAAAATCTGTATTGAAGAGCAGACAAATACACATGTCTAACTAGTGGGTGGGGCAGTTGATTCCTCAGGTCATGCACATCTGACTTGATATGTATAGGAGATGGAGCCTACATGGAGGGGCTCGTACATAAAGACCTGGGGACAAGGAAGGGGGCATGACATCAGTCCCTAGCCCAACCCGGCCCAGTAGACAGAAGACAAGCCTATAGGAGAAAACTGAACTATGAGCATGCCATGAGAGACACAGACCTAATCTTTGGTGCCCAAATGACAAAATATTATATGAAACTGGACAGTCTTAGGCCTATTTCTGCATTAATCACAGTGTAATGTAATTATCAGAATGTGGTGGGAACTTCTTGGTCCCTTTGGTAACTTGAGGACTTGTTACTTTAGAAGCATCAGAAGCAAGGTCCCCACTGTTATGAAAAACTGGCACTAGGTAGGGTGGCAAGAGCCAAATATTATATTCAAAGTAAATTTAGGAGTGTCAAATTCAAAGGAGAAGTGGACTCAGAGATTACAAGGGAGATAATATACAGACCCATGCGTTGCCAGGGGCATATTTTAGGGGTTTTTGTTTGTGTATCTTTTGGATTTGATTAAACAATTCTTATAGTCTATTTCATACCCAAGACTCTGGAGAAGTTGGGCCTACATGGATGACAAACTCCAAGTCCCACATTCAAATCTTCTATTTCCAATATTCTTTAGAATAGATAAAACAATACCAGAGATGTAGGAGCCATTCAATCCAGATCGAATTTTACAAAGAGAAGGAAACCATCTAGAAAGGATTTGGAATTTATGGTGGCTGAAATCATCTTCAACAAATTGACTGCAAGCCATGAATATTCTCAGAAAATCCAGGAGGAAAATTTTGCTTTATATTTGACTAGCATCTAAGAACACAACAGCGGCCATAAGGCAGATGGGCTAGGGCACAGAAAATTTTGCCCACTTTTTCTGCTTCTTGGTCTTTGTTACTACCTGTCCCCAGTTTCTAAGGGAACACTAGGAACTACATGAAGTTCTTTCCCAGAACTTGGCTCTTTCCACTGGAGAGAGGCAATAAAAAGGCCAGATACCATACAGCCTGGATTTGACTCTATATTTAAGTAGCTGTGTGATCTCAGGTAAATTGCTTTGCCTTCCTGTGCTTTAGCTGTGCTACCTACTCCCAACAGGGTGGCTGTGGGATCTAAATGAAATAATCCCAGGACATGTTCACAAACTGGACTACAGTCAGTGCTCAATAAAGGCTGGATATTCAAACTGTTATCACTGTGTTAATGTCAATGCTCCCCAACTTCTTGGAGACACTCTGCTTTCCTTTACGTTGTGTGCTAATCACGCACATCACCTAAGCCTATGTATGTAATCCAGGGATTAATAGAGAAACCAGCTGCTTCTGTAAAGACAGCTTGTGAACATCGGCACAGAATCCAACAGCTGAGTGTGAGGTCCCCAGGGCCTCATGATGTGGGGACAGTCTTTTTGGCTTGTACTTTGCACTAGGAGACAAGAGCATCGAGGGGCCAGGTCTGACAGCTGAAGATAGCAGATTTCCTCTTTGCTGTTGTAGCTTTGCCCACTCAAGTGGAATGAACTAACTTGTTATTTTTTTTTCCCTTCTTGCGCCCAGAAGGCATGAATTTACACATTTTAGAACCAGATTTCCCAATCTGTTCTTACATCACTCAGCTGAGTCTGAGATGTCTGATAATCTTTGTTACATAGAAAGCAAAGTTGAATGGACGAGAGCCTGGCCTCTGTCCCTGGAGGGCGTACAAAGGTCAGACCGACCAGGCGTGAGTTCTTGTTTCAGATCTTGCTCTACTATGTTCTTAGAAATGGAACAAAATTCTGAATTCTGAAGCCTGCTCCAGCACAAACATCTGCTGCTTCAAAAGATCATGTTCTTCTAAGTCATCATAACCAGGCTCCTTATATCTCTGGGAAAGGTGACTTCATGCTCATTACAAGGAACTATAGAATACAGGATTGGCCCAGGAAGTACAACCTTTCCTAAATGTCCCCAAAGTTTTCTTTCTTTTTTTCTCTAAAGACCTAAATACAAAATGTACAAATACATGCTATGTGAATTTCTCAAGTGATTTTTAGGTTAGTTTTTTGTTGAGCATAATAGACATAAAGAAAAATACGTAAATCAAATATATGAATTGAGATTTTACAGAATGAATGCATCCATTAATCTACAACAAAAAACTGAAAATCTCCAATACCCCCAAATCCCAGCCCCCCACGGCCACTTCCCCTCCAAAGAGAACTATTGTTGTCACTCTGTTACCATAAATTAGGTTTGTCTACTCTCGCAGCTTCATTAAACAGAATCGTGTGTATATATGTGTGTGTGTGTGTGTGTGTGTGTGTGTGTGTGTGTGTGTGTGTGTATTTCCAGTCAGATTTCTTTAGTGTAACAGTGGATATGAGCTTCATCCAAGTTTCTGTAGGGAGGATTAGTTTGTTCTTTTTCATTGTTGTACCGCATTCCATTTGATAAGTATACTGTAATTTATTTCTTGATTACACTGTTGATAAATGTTTGTTTCTAGGTTTTTTTTAAATTTTTTAATGTTTTGTTTATTTTTGATAGAGAGAGAGACAGAGCATAAGAGGGGGAGGGGCAGAGAGAGAAGGAGACACAGAACCAGAAGCAGGCTCCAGGCTCTGAGCTAGCTGTCAGCACAGAGCCCGACGCGGGGCTTGAACCCACGAAGGTGAGATCTGACCTGAGCTGATGCCGGAGGCTTAACCGACTGAGCCATCCAGGCACCCCTGTTTCTAGTTTTGACCTCTTAGAATAAATCTGCTATGTATATTATTTTCCATATATTCTGGTGCATATTTGTATGCATTCTGATGGGTGTATACTTAGGAGTAGAAATTCTGGGTTATAGGCTGTGTGTATATTCACAGAATAGTAGTTAGTAGTGAATGTCAAGCAGATCTCAAAACTGTCACAATCTGCACTCCAGACAATACTGTATGAATGACCAGTTGCTCCAACAATAATACTTGATATTATCATTTTTTGGCATATTAATCTTCTAATGGGTAGATAGTAATATCTTATTTTAGTTTTCAGTTGCATTCCTGATGGGCAGTGATGTTGAGAATTTTTGATATGCTTATCAGCTGTTTGGTTACCCCCCTTTGAGAAGTTCATTTAAGTCATTTGTGCATTTTTTACTCAGTTGCTGGAATTTTTCTGACTGATTTATAGAATTAATTTATAAATTTCTGGGCATGAGTCCTTTATTGAACTTATGTATTGCAAACAACTCTGTACCCTCTAGGGCTTACCTTTTTATTTTCTAAATAGTGCATTTTCAAGAAAAGAAATTCCTAATTTTAATATAGCCTAATCAAACCATATTTTTCTGTATACTTACTAGGTTTCATTTCCTGTTTTAAAACAATCGCTGCTTAACAATACTCTTCCGCATTTTCTTTAAACAATTTAGTTTTAGCTTTCAAAATTAGATGGACAACCCAGTTGGAATTATTTTTGTGCTGAGAGAAATCAAGATTCACATATTCCCACATGGAATTTGATGTCACTGCATAGTTTTTTGAAAAGACAATTTACCTACTGTACTACAGTGTCTCATTTGTCATAAAGAGTATGGTGTGTATATGTCCATATATGTGTATGTATGTATACACACCTATACACACACATGCATATACACATATGCATGTGTTTCTTGATTCACTGTTCCCTTTCTTGATCAGCTTGTGTATGTAGAATATGTATGTGTATATAGATATACATCCTATATATATGGATATGCATCCTATATATATGTATATACATCCTATATCCCCCACATATATCCCATATATATGTACATATATATATATATCATCACATATTCTTAATTACTATAGCTTTATAATACATTTTGATATCTGGTAATGTAAGCCATCCAGTTTTGTGGGTCATCTTTAAGATTATCTTTGCTATTCTTGAGCCCTTGTCTTTTGATATAAATTTTATGATCATGCAATTTTAATCCACAAATATATTCTAGGGGGTTTAGTGAAATTGCCTTGAATATAAGACCAATGTAGGAAAAACTGGCATCTTTTGATAATATTGCATCTTCCTATCCACATCATGGTATACTTCACCATACATTTTATGTTCTTAAAATAAATTCCAAATGTGTCGTACTGTTCTGGGTAGAGATATTGAAAATAAGGTGTTAGTGTTGTCTGTAGGTATGCATTATATTTTATGTTATTTATTTATTTAAGTTATTTATGTTTTTATTTAAATTCAAGTTAGTTAACATACAGTATACTATTGGTTTCAGGAATAGAATTTAGTGATTCATCACTTACAATACAACACCCAGTGCTCATCCCAACAAGTGTCCTCCTTAATGCCCATCAGCCATTTAGCCCACACCCCCCCAACAACCCTTCAGCAACCCCTTAGTTTGTTCTCTTTATTTAAGAATCTGTTATGGTTTGTCTTTTTCTGTTTTTATCTTGTTTTTCCTTCTATTCTCCTATGTTCATCTGTTTTGTTTCTTAATTTTTTATAAAGTATATTATATATAATTATACATAATAGATAATATATATATAATATATATGTTATTTTTAATTGGTTCAGAGGATTTATATACCAAATTATCACGACGTACTCTATATCCAGAGTACTTAAAATGTGTGTGAATGATCAATTAACACAGGTTTGGAAATCAAAGCCAGTGGAACACAGTATCTAGAAACAAACCCACAGAGGTATGTTGAACTGGTTTATTACACTGTCTCATGGCAATTCAGCACGAGAGGAACTGTCCTCCAGTGGACAACGAATATGCAGACAGAAGAAGCTCTATCTACCTTGGTTTTATTCGAGACGGATTATAGACTTAAATGTAGAAGCTAGAGAAAAAACCCTGTGGCATGGTTTCACAATGTTGCTGGAATTTTTTCCGAGTTGCATTTTTTCCCTCTCTGAGTTGTCTGATTCTGACTTCTTCAGCAAGCCACAAAATCACTAATAATTTATTTTATGTAATTAATGATAATATTTGGGTTTATATCTACCATTTCTGTATCTGTTCTTTTTGTCTTGGCTGTAAGTATGTTTCTTCTTCTCTCTTTTCTTTTGGATTAATGAGGTGCATTTAATATTATTCCTGTTCCCTTGTCAATAACTTGAGTGTTAAATAGTCTCTATTCTTTCAGCTGATTCTCTAGATATTAAAGCACATATTCTGGACTTGCTGATGTCAGATATAAATTAGTACTTTTACTTTCTTACAGATATTTTATGGAATTTAAAACACTTGAATGGCATTTAATATACATTTGTTGTCATGTATTTTAATTCTGCATATATTTTAAACCCATAGCTGATTATCAATATTGGCCTGCAAAGTTATTATTAATTTCAGTTTACCTCCATATATGCCCTCTTTCTTGCTCTTCATTCTTTCCATTATTGTAGTTTCATCTGGCATCATTTTCTTTATGTCTGATGAATTACCTTTAATATTTCTTTTTATAGAAATCAGCTTATACAATTCATCTCAGTTTCTGTTTGAGAAATGTCTTTATTTTACCTTCACATATTTTCCCCCAGCACTTCAAAAATGTTATTTAATTTTCTTCTGGGCTGCTTTAAAATTTTCTTCTTAAGTTTTAGACTTTGGTAGTTTGAATATGATACCTATATGTGTTTTTTTTTTTCTTCGCATATGTCATGCTTGGGGTTTGTGGATTATCTCCAATCTATGTTGATAAACTCATGCCTTTTGTCAGTTTCAGCAAATTCTTAGACATTATCTCTTCAAAAATGATTCTGACTCCTTATCTTTCTTCTCTCCGCTGGGACTCCAATTATGTTTATGGTAGCCCTTTATCACTTTCTCTTATTATTTTTTTAAGTTTGTTTATTTTGAGAGAGAGAGAGAGAGAGAGAGAGAGAGAGAGAGAGAGAGAGAGAGAGAGAGAAAGAGAAAGAGAGAGTATATGAGCGAGCAGAAGAGGGGCAGAATGACAGGGGGAAAGAGAATCCCAAACAGGTTCCTCACTGGGGCAAGCCCATTAGCAAGCCCAATGCTAGGCTTTAACTCACGAACCGTGATATCGTAAGCTGAGCCGGAACCAAGAGTTAGAGACTTCACCAACTGAGCCATTCAGGTGCCCCTTCCCTTCCTATTCTTTCCTCTATTTTCTATCCTTTTTCTCTTATGACAAATGTTAAACTCCCGATTGTCCTTTCTTCCAGTTAACTGATCCTCTATCTGTCTGGGTTCAGTTGGCTCTTACCCATCTAACTTCTTAATATCAGTTATTATATCTTTATTTCTACAACTTCCATTTGTTGACTGCCTCCTAATGATTACTGCTGGAAGGTTACATTTTCTATCTTGACCCATGTTCATGAACATATTAATTATACTGCAGACAAATGTTCTTTTTCTGATGCTTTCTTCCTCCTCGTAGTCCTATTTCTTGATATATATGTAATATGTTAAATTAAATGCCCAATATTTGATATGAAAAACAAATAGGTAAGGCTTCTGATTTATGTGATTTTGCTCTAAAGAGGATTCATTTTAGCTCCTGACAGATATTTAGAAGGGGGTAGAAATCACTCTAACCCTTTCAGAGTCTAAAATAAGTCCAGATTGGGTTTCAGCACTTCGAGGACCAGATCTAATTCTGGTGTGTCCTCACTCCTAGGATGGAGCTTTCTAGGACACTCCTAGGATGGAGCTTTCTAGGAGTCTCAAGAACCCAGTGTTGTATTGCTCACCAGAGCTTCCTTCCCTGATAGTCCCTGAACTCTAATTTTTATTTCCTCAAAATACAATACTTCTAAAAACTATGGGAAATCTCTCATCCTTTTAGTGACTACTTTCCATTTTGCCTGTATCATATAGATGTTGTCAAACAACTTAGAGAGGGAAAGAATGCACAGAATATTGTGCTACTTCTCTGTGCTTCTCAAATTTCTGGGATTTGACCTCAAGTAAACTTTTATCTTCCCAGCCTTGTGAGCCAACTCTTTAGCCAACACTTCCTGTTCGGTCTTCTAACTGGGGATCTGAAAGCTGACCTCCTCTGTGCTGTATGAACTGGCAAAGTTCTTGAGAGGAATTCATCATGAATTGTTGCACTCACTGCACTGAATGCCCCATCTCTGAAGAAAATAATTTTGTTTTTCTAAATCCTGTTGACAATTCTGTCATGGTCTTCTTTCTTCTTGTCTCTCTTTCTCTCAGAATCTCTCTCTCTCTCTCTCCACACACACACACACACACACACACACACACACACACACACACACATGTGCGTGTATATATATATATGTATATTATATATATAATTGATTATATATATTGTATATACATACATACATACATATATATACACAATGTTATATATAATTGATTTGCTGTGAGCTAATACGCCATAGGCTCAGGCACTGGTCCCTAAAGATTATATTTTTCTGAAATTGCAAGCAACTCCATTGGCCTAAATTGGCCTGCATCTTTCTACCTCCAGTGGAAAGATTTTGGGGAAACTTAGTATCTAGGAGATTGGGTATGGTTGAAAGGCACTTATAAAGGAGATACTGGAAAGGAGTACTGGGTTAGAAGAACTGTTCTCTAAGTGATCCTTGGACCAGAGGCATCAGCATCATCTTGTGCCAGAGTTGCAAACTCATCAATTCACAGTTGTTTTTCCTACAGGAATTAAAACACCACTAATTTTGATCAATCCTGACAAAGCAATCCTAACTGCTTCATCTTTTCCCCTTTGAGTTTCACTCCAGAACCTGTCAGGCTACACTATTGCTGTTGACTTTGCCTTTGTTTTGTTATTTATTCATTTTTTTTAAAGTTATTTATTTACTTAGAGAGAGAGAGTGAGAGTGAGAGCATGTGCGGGGGAGGGGCACAGAGTCTCAAGCTTGATGTTGGGCTTGAACTCATGAACCGTGAGATCATGACCTAAGCTGAAACCAAGAGTAAGACACTTAATGAAGTAAGCCACCTAGGCGCCCCTGTTTATCTCGAAACCCAATGCATAGCCTATGCATATTCTTAGGTCCCACCCAACCTACTCAATCAGAACCTTTAGAGATAGGGCTTGGGAAAGCAGAGAGAGAGGGAAAGAGAGAGAGAGAGAGAGAGAGAATCCCAAGCAGGCTCTGCACTATCAGCATAGAGCCCGATGCTGATAGTTTCCTGAACCCCAAGATCATGGTCTGAGCTGAGATGAAGAGTTGAATGCTTCACCGACTGAGCCACCCAGGTGCCCCTCATTATTAGCTTTTTCAAGCCCTTTGTGTTCACAAGGCCTAGCACCGTGCTGCCCCTATTTTAGTGCTCAGAGAACAGGGCTGAATGCAGGACTGCCCGGCTTGATAACTGAGATCATTTAATGTAATTATTTGCCCTTTAGAGAACATCTTCCTCATTCACATGATGATAAAAATGCCTGTGTATATTTTAAAAAACATCAATTTCATTTTATACACTCTAAATACTCAGAAATCTCAGGGAACCATAATTTGTCAAATAGTAATTGATCCTCATAATGATATTGCAGAGGTACTACGAAAATACAAACTCTCCATTGCCAAAGAAAGTATGCTCAGTTATATTTAGATTAGCCTTAGTGCTGTAAGTATGACCAGCAGGCTGCTTTCCGAAAAGAAAAGCCAAGACTTCAGGTTGAGAGAGGAAGACAGCCCTAGTGTCTTTTAGGTTTTAACGTGTGTGTGCTAAATTATTTTAGGAATACCATTAATGTATTCGGAGAAGCCTTTTTGCTGGAAGTGCCAAGAAGACACAATTAACTCCAAAAAGAACTCCCAAGAAGAACTAAATTATGTCAGCATAAAGAACAACTTGCAACAGGATGAAAATAATTGAGGAAATGTGTCAGAGAAGGTGAGACAGCAGCAGCAGCAGCAACAACAAACCAGACTTAAAGGTAGAAAAAAATAAGTTTCAACATTAAAAAAAAATTTAACAAAACCAAAAACATACGTAAAGCAACTCTGATTTCCTAGGAAAAAATACCGGCCCTAGAAGACAAAAGGGCTCCGGGCTTTGGTCCTACCTCTTCCAGCTGCACCAGGAGAGTGACATTGTGCCCCTGTTCCGCCGTCAACTTCCCATCAGCAGTGACGATCCGCAGCCCCCGCGGGGCCTTCCCGGGACACTTCTGCGGTTTGGCAGTGTACTGTTCTCTGACTCCATCAGTGCAGTTATTGGAAACCACTTTCCTATACCTAAACGGAGAAAAGTTCACATTGTAATCCGGTTCATTACCATGTGCCTCACTCCCAGGGCTTTTAAGCTAGACCTCCCACTGTGTAGCCCTGAGGGCTATCAATAACTACACGTCATGGTCCCCTGAGGATTAGAGCTAATTCCTAGGAAGCTCTCACCAGAAAGAAAAATCATCACAGGGGCATACTGTACATATAATTAAGCACTTTAATATAATTCTTTTATTCAGTCAATGAATCATTTCCCTTCAGAGCTATGGGAAGGGCAGAGCAGTAGTAGACATGCTTGCTCCTTGCCCTCGCTATGTTTATAACCTTGAAGAGATATCTGGAAAATAATCTAAAAGATACTTTAAAGACCATATAATTGAGGGTTAGAATGATTAATATGTATTGCAAGGGAATTTGCAATTCAAAGAATAGATTGTTACGGAAGATGTGATTTAACATTGGACCCCATAGAGGATGCTATGGTAATGGTGTAGTACAGAAAGCTGTCTAAATTTGATCCTGTCTACTCGATATTTTATGAGGAGATAGACTGGCTAAACACTGAAAACTTATAATATGGAGATGACTATGCAGGTGGAGTAAATCTTCCCTCCTCTTTTATTTTTTCTTATTTTAGCATTAATGGAAGAAAAAGGATTATCAGATTCATAATTAATCAGAATCTGTGCTTTTAGGACAATCAACCTCTAAGACTTTGAGTTTCAGTGTTATCTCCTCATCATCTTTTTGTGTGGGGTCCTTAGTAACCACTCTACAAATTCACATAATAGACTTCCTGAGCCAGTAAAGCTCTTAGTGGAAGCAAAGTCTAAGGTCTTTTCACTTCTTCTAGGCCAGAAGTGGAGAAACTTTTAATATAAAGAGCTAGCTAGGAAATATTCTTGCATTGCCAGGTATATGGCATTTGTGACAAGTATGCAGCTCTTTGATTGTAGCATGAAAGTAGACAGAGGGAATGCATAAAAGAATGGAACAGCTGGGCTTCAGTAAAACCTGATTTACAGATGCTGGCAGTGTGCCAGATACGACCCTCGGCCATAGTTTCCCAACGCCTTCAGGTCCAGCCAACGTCCTTTCGTCTGCTTCTGAGTCTCAGGATTGACTACTTAAGATCATGGTTCAGAAAGTCAAATTAAATAATGTCTGGGAAAGTACCTTGAACACCATGGATCACTACAAGGTCAATTATTAGTATTTAATTCACCTCACAGGGTAGTTGTACAAATTAAATGGATTAATGTACACAGAGTATTTAAAACCGCCCTGATGATTAGCAAGTGCTTATGAAAGGTTACCAGTTATTTTAATTTAATATTATTATTTCTGTGACCTGTTCATAATCTTCGCGGCTTCCAAATGTCCTTAGGATAAGCCATAAATCCTGTCATCTTGCACGTGAAGCCCTCCACACACTCACTTCACTACATCTCTGAATTCTTTCTCACCAAAAAGCTCCTTCTGCCCTAGTCAAACCTCTCTTTTCAATCCTTTTGAGAGTACTTAGTTTCTTCTGCTCTTTCTGCTTCTCTGTCTTCATGCATGCTCTCTCAGCTGCCCAAAACTTACACTTTGAGTAACAACTCCTTTCCTCTGTCTTTTCCTGACTAGCATAGTAAAATACGAAGGGAAATAATAACAAGTTCATATATAGTGTTAACTGTATTTGTCATTGTGCTAAGTTCTTCATATGACTTTTGCCATTTAGCTTCAAAATATCCTGAATGGTCTGCTTAATGAAGGTACTATTATAATCAATATATAGATGAATAAGTTAAAATTCATAGAAGCTAACCAGTTTTCCCATGATCACATAGTCAGGACCCCAGAAAAATGTCTCTCCAGTATACATCCTGTCTTTACCACTACTGTACTGACTCTTTAAGTGGAAGGAGACTGTACCTCCTCTAAATTCTTTTTTGTAATTTATTTTTATTATTTTATAGCTTATTGTCAACTTGGTTTCCATATAACATCCAGTGCTGATCCCAATAAGTGCCCTCCTCCATGCCCACCACCCATTTTTCCCTCTCCCCCACCATCCACCCTCAGTTTGTTCTCAGTATTATGAATGAAAATATATGGTATCAGTCCTTCTCTGCCTGACTTATTTCACTTGGCATAACACCCTTGAGTTCCATCTACATTGCTACAAATGGCCAGATTTCATTCTTTCTCATTGCCATGTAGTATTCCGTTGTATATATAAACCACATCTTCTTGGTCCATTCATCAGGTGATGGACATTTAGGCTCTTTCCATGATTTGGCTATTGTTGAAAGTGCTACTATGAACATTGGGGTACCTGTGCCCCTATGCATCAGCACTTCTGTGTCCCTTGGGTAAATTTATAGCAGTGCTATTGCTGGGTCATAGGGGAGTTCTACTGTTAATTTTTTGAGGAATCTCCACACTGTTTTCCAGAGTGGCTGCGCCAGTTTACATTCCCACCAACAGTGTAGGAGGGTGCCCATCTCTCCACACCCTCACCAGCATCTATAGTCTAAGGAATCCTTATGATTTACTTGATAGGAGTCTATTTATGTCTTGCCTGACTGTCTTTTTGTGTGACTTGAAGTTTAAGTTCCTTGAGGACATCCTTGTCCCAGGGGACATGGAAAGCTGATAGTCAGGGGATCCACATTGGGATGACTGTACTGTTTTTTTGTTTTTTAATGTTTATTCATTTATTTTTGAGAGAAACAGCATGAGTGGGGAGGGGCAGAGAAAGAGGGAGACAGACAATCCCAAGCAGGCTCTGCACTGTCAGCACAGAGCCTGATGCAGGGCTCGAACTCATGAGGACTGTAAGACCAAGACCTGAGGTGAAACCAAAAGTCGGATACTTAACCAATTGAGCCACCCAGGTGCCCTTGACCGTACCATTTGAAATGCTCAAATACCTGCAGAGCAGTTGGTTATTACCACTGTCCCAAACACTTCAAACACCTCACTCACCAACCCAGCTGTGCCTAGTCCCTGTCTTCGGAGTCCTTACTCCTCCTTACAATCCAAATACTAAGGGGTTAACACCTAACCTGCCCTTCAGGCAGCCTCCAAATCTCCGGTCCTACATTAGGATACCTACCCATTCTGACTGGTCATTACCATGTCTGAGCATTTGTAACATCACTCCATTTGATATTTAAGAAAATCCATTGTAGCAGCTTATGAGTGTATACTGATTAAAGGAGAAAATAATGATAGGTGGGACAAAGAGACGAGAGAGAAAAGGCACTAGCATTGCAGAATGGTGACATTCTGGTCCCAACAAGGGTAGCAAGAAAATGACCAGCGATGTCACACAGTAATTATGGCATCCCAGAGAGTTCGTGCATCAGAGACTCCCTGCGTGTTTCACTAACGGCAGGTTATGATTTTTAATCACTTAGCATCCCAGCACACCTGTGGCTCTGTCGTGGTGAGCAGCTATAAAGCCAGAGACTCACCATCACCCTGGCATCATCGGCCAGAGAACATGCCTTTGTTTGTCACAGTTCTGACCAATCATTGGCCCAGGCTTCCCTGAATTCAGCAGCAACACTTCTGCTTAAACCCAAAGCACGAATCCTTTCCCCCTGGGATTCTGCCACAGAGAAGACTATTGGTAATTTTTTTAAAAACGCTCATTAAAAACCATTCTGAAACCATTTTATTTCCTGGATGAAAATGGCATCACATTAGCCCTACCAGACCTGTCCCTGAAATTTAGAAGAAAATTGTGCAGAAATACAGAGTTCATTTACTCAAGTAAGCACACACCTGCTTTTTGCATTAGAGAATGGTTCTATTTTCATCCGAGCAGCTGTCCCTGGGTCTGAGTTACATAAATGAATAATGCATTTAATATGTTATTAAATGGGGCTGCTACCTCCATAATAACAAGGCAACTTATGATTATGTTGGACCTAAGCTCTGAATATTACTGGGATGCATTTAGTTGGTAAAGCATCCTTCAATCCGCCAAGACGAAAAGTGCTTTGTAATGGCTAGGGAGTCTTTGTACAATTACTGAAAAGGAAACAGTCTGCAAATGTGCCTTTGATATTACCGGCCGCTCATCAGTAGATAGTGTCTTATTACTTCAACAGCCCCGACTTCAGCCACTCTCTTCCTTCCTATCTTGAATTCCCTTTGTCATCTTTCCCTCTTTACCCTTACCTCCTTTGATTTTTCTTCTGTGCTGCCTGCCAGTCTTAAAAGAGATGAAGGCCATAGCTTTTCTCTATGAGAGGAAAACTGGGGGGAGAAAAAGCCATGAAAGTCTTAATTTTCTGTGATTTTACTATTTAGTAGTTTTTTTTCCTTGTGATTTTGGGGTGGTGGTGGAATATGCACGTTTAGGATGATTCACCATATATTAAAGGGACAATGTGGTCTAGCTCAGTAGATTGCAATCCTGTGTGTCCTTTAGAATCACTTGCCAGCACTTTTAAAATAAATAGATGTCAGGGCACCTGGATGGCTCAGTCGGTTGAGCTTCGGCTTCGGCTCAGGTCATGATCTCACAGTTCCTGGGTTCAAGCCCTGCGTCAGGCTTTGTGCTGACAGCTAGCTCAGAGCCTGGAGCCTGCTTCAGATTCTGTGTCTCCCTCTCTCTCTGACTTTCCCCTGCTCACACTGTCTCTGTCTGTCTCTCAAAAATAAATAAAAAACATTTTTAAAAAGTTAAAAAAAAATAGATGCCAAGACCCTGTTCCCAGGGGTCTTGATTTCATTGAGAAATAATTAAATTATGATTTAATTGAGAATTCTGGGCATCAGTGCGGTTTTGTTTTTGTTTTAAGTTCCCCTGGTGATTCTCATGTACATCCAGAATTAAAGACCACTGGCCTGGTAGTTAAAACTAGTGTTGTGGAACCAAACTGCCTCAGTTTAAATTTGGACACTTACTGTATGAACCTGGACAGTTACCCAACCTTCTCTAATGCTTGGATTCTCTGCCTGTCAACCAGGGAGGGATAATTACAGAATCTTTTCAACGAAGTTCTTGAGAGGATTAAGTAAGATACTGCATTCAAGAGGGCTTAGTTTAGACTCTGGTGCATCATTAGAACTTAATAAATATTAAAATATAAGTAGTTAGTTAAAAAGTTAGTATTTAAAGTATTAAATATGAACTTGGTATCATACAGCAAGATTCCAGAAAACAGAAATTGCACTCTTATTTCCAAGATTATCTTAAGATCCAATCAGACTATGTCAATTTCCTTCTTAGACTCATTCAAAACTTCCTGTGAGTTTGTTCATAAGGGATCAAGTTGAAGTTTTACGTAAAGTCTTCAGTCTATCCTCAGGGAACTTTTCTAGCTTCAGGCCTTTCCCAATGTGCTTCTTGAGACTGGGCCACACTCAAGGCTACATGCCTTCTTTTTCCCTGTGCTGTTCATTCTTGCTAGGATGCTCTTTCCTTCTGTTAATCTTTCATTCATTCTTTAAAAATCAGCTTAGAAATCATGTCTCTCTGTGAAGTTGTCTCTTGACTTTAAAAAGTCAAGATATGACTACTCTTAAGAGAGTAGTCATCACACGTTATGACCAAGGCAGAGTTGTAACTGTAGGTCTTATTACAGTCGAGGCAAGCCTTATGGTCACTGAGCTATGGTAACCCTCGTTTGTGCTCACAACAAGAATTTAAATGATTTATTTTCTTGAATCATACTATGTGCCTTTGCTTTCAAGGGAAAACCGCCTTGTTACAACACCTAACAAAACAAAAGATGGATCAAGCCTTAGGGTGAAGGCACCTAGCATGAGTGCAGTGTATGACTGAGACTTAAAATCTTCCTAGACCTGTGTGCCCAAGTTTCAACACAAAACCTATGCAGTAGCCTTAACATCAACATTCAGAAAGAATGGGGCTCTGTGACTGACTGAGCGGGTTCTCCAAGTTTCTCCCCTCAAAGGAGCAGTCCTCAGGCCTTTTCCTTTAAACTGGGCAAGCAAGCTTGGGATTAGGAGACCAGGAGGAGGAGGCTAGGTGATGGGGAAAAAACTTCCCTTGTATTAAGCAGGATGGAAGAACAAGTCATTTATTTTGCCTAGTAAATGGAATGTGACTTTATTTTGAATGCCAGCTTGATGAAATGGTACATATGGCCATGTTAAACTAAATGACTAAACATCAAGAATCATGAGAATGACTCATGGAATCCACAATCTGAGTCACCATGTTGTACAACTAATTTATGTGAAGAAATTTTCCCCTTTTTTTTTGAGCACCTGGAGTTCTAGGAATCCTAATACTCACCCATTTCAAATTGGTCATGGACATGTCAGTGTGAAGGGATTTCAAAAGATCATCTGATACCATCCTTGCATTTTGCACATAAGTAAAAGAGGTACAGTTTAGAGTTCCCCAAGGTCACATGGGAAGCAATGAACAGCTCTGGACCTCTGGACTAAGTTGGGTGTCTCTTGCCACCATGCCGTACAACCTGGATGAGAATCATTCATGCCAATACCATCGACATAGGCAAGAACAGCTATATGAGGAACCAGGTCTCCACAGTGACATTCACTATGTTCTTCATTTCTCAACCCCAATATCATCCCATAAAAATATGGAAAACTATATCTAAGCAAGGTACGTACTCTAAAGAGTCAACTTCATGGCAACAAACTATTATTGAGTATCTGCTGTGAGACTGCACGGCTCTTTGCTAGGGGATAGCTACCCAGGCCCATACAGTGGTCAGTCTGTAAATTATGCAGGTGATTTCCTTTCTGTGGACTTTCAACACATGCACCACTTTTAGGACCGCTTATTCCCCATGGTACGCACTGACAAATCTTGCTGTGGAGATAAGACTGAACATCAAAATCCCCTCCAGGTGCAGGAGTGGGGTCATTTGGAAGAACATTGCAGCCCTCAAAGCTCCTGGAAATAGTAACTCCAGGGCACTGGCAGGTTAGCCAAGGTCTAAGTGTTCTTATGGCTTATCGAGAAAGGAATATGTTTCTAGAAAGAATTTTTAAAGCATTCCAAATGTGTGTTGATAATATGGAGATTGCTATTTTGCTAGAGCTTAACTTATATATGCATATATATAAATTTGCCAGACCCACTAAATGTTCTTACATAGATACTGAATTAATGTTAAAATTTAATGCTAAAAGTAATGCTAAAATTCTATTTAGACCTCTTGAGTAAATACCCTCATTGTATATTAAGAAACTAACCCTGAGGGACAATAAGAACTATTATTGCACATTCTTTCAGGAAGGATTAATGGCTTCTCAACAGAAATTCCACAGACAGAAATTTCTATACACATACTTTTTTTTTAACACATCTAGAAATATCTGTAGCTTAATAGCAAGAAAAATCTGTCCCTTGAGAAGATTATCTTGGTTTCTTATAATAAACCAGTCCAATGCCTACTTTATTTTATATTTACAGAGTCTTTTACGGTTGGCATGAAACAAGCGATGTCCTAGTTAATTTAGCAACTTAAATTTGCAGCATGTTGCCTGGATCCAAAACCGTATAAACAAGATTTAACCGTGTAGAGGTACAACTAGAGATTGTGTTTGTGTATGTGTAAACTGAGATATTTATAGACACAGATGGAGAAACAAAAAGCAACAAATTTAGGATAATTTCAGTACTAAAATGCAAGAAAATATACCAATGAATACTGATTTCATTCTATTTGAATAAAAGGACCTTGTTCACTGATCAGGTAAAGGTGTTATCTGTCTTGAGTGGTAGAGAGAGAGAGACATGTGTTTTGATGCCTAGTAACCCTGTGACTTTATGAGTGTGTATATAGGTGATTTTTTGTTTTACAGATGAAAACACAGGGGCTTAGATTAAATATGTCCTACATCACAGTAGTTGATACTATTAAGTATCAAATAAATGTCTGGGGCTATAGTGAAAAAACGTCTCCCCTGTTTTTTCCTTCACTCCAGAGAAGCCCTTAGATGATGACTGTAGGTGATGGTGTATGCATTTTGCAAAGCAGCTACGATCTGCTAGGCATTGTGCTACATGCTTTTTATATACTGCTGCATTTAAGTCAAACTCTAGGAGAAACTAGCAAAATTTTATAGGTAAAGAGGTTAAGGCTCAAAGAAAGGAAGCCACTTGCTAAGGTAACAGTAAATGGCAGAAGTCATTTAAAACCCTTGTTTCGTTCTAAAAAACCTCTCTTTTAGAACATCCTCATTACATTTCAGTTTCTACCCATAGCGGCTGAGGCCTTGGTACCAGCTTCCTGGCTTTCCATGGAAAGTCCTGGGGAAGATGTGAGGGCAAAGGGCGAAGAGTCAGGGAGCTTACAGTGGAGAACATGGTGGAACTTTGCTCACAAGAGGTTCCGTGGTGTGAATCTTAGAAATCGGACACCACCGGACCAAGAACTGAAGACGGGTAGTGCCAACCACCCAGAGCGACATTTGCACCCATCTCAGCTCTTAGTCCCATGATCTTTTCTAAGATCCATCCAAAAGCTAAAACAAAATTTGCCCAACTGTTTCATGTTTATACAGTGAAGCTGATAAAAATGTTGGCATCTCCTAAAAATAGTATTTCTATTAGGCACAATCATAACTGGTGCTAGACTTCTTCCATCCTGGTGAAGTAAGCAAACCCACGAACACTGCTATATATAAAGGGTAATGAGCTGGCTGTGAAGGCAGCCATAACCGTTTACAAAGGTGAGGCACTGCACAACATAAAAGGAAGAGGAAAGTTTATCTGTGTGCTTTGAATCAGACTCTCAGACGGTGCTGCTAGATTTCTGTGTCAAACCTGACTGACAAGGGGCAGTCATTCCATAGGCCCTTTCAGCTCAAGTTCTGACTGTGTGTCTGCACCGTGGGCTCTGCTGGAAGGGGTGCCTGGCCAGTACAGCTGATGGAGTTGGCCCTCACCTCCAGGCTGACCTTTCCCTTGTGACTCCTCTGTATTTCATGCCTGCCTGATGCCAACACACAATCCATACTGACAGAGCACAAGGGACCATGGATAGCTAAGACCAACACGGGGGAGGCATAGGACGCACTGTGGCTCCTGGGTCTATCATCGTCCAGGCATTGGCATCACGTGACCTTTCAGCCTAGTCATCTCTTATTCCTTTTGAACAAAGTGACCTTCCTCACCTACTTAACTTGGGGAATCCCACTCAGCCTTCCTCTCAGCTTTCCCTTACAGGATCCATTGGCATTTGTATTTTAAAAAAGAAGATGGCAGTTAATACAAAAGAATCTCTAATGAGTGGGATTCCTGGCAGTGTGTGAGCAGGAAGTTGGTGTTTTAACCTGCGTGAGGCAATATTTGGCATGGGTTTGGCAATATTAGACCTGGATCCTCAGGTCTAAGAAGCAAGCAGTTGTCTGAATGGGATTTGCTTTACAAGTCAGCAGAAACACTTCCAATTGCCAAAGGAGAATCTCATTATCTTTGGGTGCTTTTATAACAATTATTATGGCACAAGCTTGTTAATTCTAATACCACCTATGGTAGCAGAAAATAGAAAATAACCCACGTGTCCATAAAAAGGCATATGAAGCAATACCAGGTATTTTCATATTCTGGAAATAAAAGAAATTAGATGGAAGGGAGCCCTATATATTCTGTCTTGGAAAGTTGTTTAAGATGTATTTCTGAATGAAAAGGAAAACAGAATAATAATCTATCTAGTAGGAAAAGACATACAAGAAAAACTTCCCAAATTAGTTTTGTATATTTTTTTGGCATAATTATTTGCTGGCAAATACAAAATATTCAGAAGCAAGCATACCAAACAGGTGACAGTTGTGTGGGGAAAAGGGCAGGAAAAGGGTGATGATCTGAACTGTTTTTTAAGGTTTTTTTGTTATTTTGAGAGAAACGGAGAAGCATGAGTGGCAGAGGGGTAGAGAGAGGGAGAGAGAGAGAATCTCAAGCAGGCTATGTGCACTGCCAGCATAGAGCCCAATGCAGGGCTTGAACCCATGAAACCATGGGATCATGACCTGAGCTGAAACTGAGTCAGACTCTTAACCGACTGAGCCACCCAGGAGCCCCCTGAATTGTTTTTTCGTAAACACAGAACCCATGTGTATACTTCTTTTGTAATTAAACACTTTTAAGTGTAAAGCCAAATGGTGAACGACAGCACTGAATCTGTGTTTATGAAATGCCAATGAATCAACACACAGCCAGGACACTTCCGGGTGAGGGGCTGGAGGGACATTCCATTCTTTTTCAGTTTCTTCTATACTTTACCTCTTGGCAACTTCTGAGCCAGCTACAGACATAGCAAATGGGAATCTGATGGGAGGGGGCTTTCTATGAAGATGATTTGAGGCACCTGTTCCAGCTAAGGATCTTCTTGTTCTTAATGCATAACGTACAGAGAGGCAATATGCCGATCAGCAGGGTTGCCATTCATACGCTTCCTCCCGACTGTAGCCCACAGGGCCCTGTGAGGGTGGTCACTGCTCCACCTTTTGAGAGCAAGGTGCTTAACCTCCCTGCTGATGCCTAGCATTTATCACACCTCCTCTTTACACAAGCCCACGCATTGATGTGGGTGCTTCCCTGGAGAAAGTCTGAATGGAACAGAGGAAACGAGTATTGTGGTAACTTAACACAAATCTGTTTGGGCCAGATGCTCTCATGCAATCCTCATTTACATGAACAAAGCTCCACGAGTGGAGGTGAGCTGTCGGCAGTAATGTCTGTGACTAACAAACATAACTGCACCGACAAACATTTATATACTTGGACATTCATTACTGAATAACATTTTTGGTTAAAATTTTAATTTTATAGGGAATAGATGAAAAATACTATTGAACAGACTATTATTTAATCATCTCTGATGTTTTCTTTTATAGGGGTCAGGGCTTATTTGCATTTCACATACTAAGTTTACCAAAGAACAGGTGAAACCTATTAAGGGGTAGCCTAAAATGTGTGTGTGTGTGTGTGTGTGTGTGTGTGTGTGTGTGTGTGTATTCTCAATAAACTGAAGAGTGAGGGTCCCTGCCTACACTTGTGTCTGGAACAATTTAGATCCCTATGTGCTGGGACCTCCCCTCATCAATACCAAAGAGAAAATGATACAACTTCCTTGACTGAGTTAGTGAGAAAAAAGTCAATTCTGAAATTAGCTTTAGGGGTTTCCAATGCCCTTTACAACGTCTAAACATGCTGGTACATGCAAGTCATAAGACTCCTTTTTTGGGCACTCCCTCACCAGTAAGCGTGGTTATGTCAGCAGCCCTTTGCAGTTGTTTTCCACGGTGTGCACGCTGATGGCCTCAGTGACCCCCTTCCATAAAAATGTCATTTGTATTTTCCTCAGATTTTATGCTATGCTTTGAATAAATCACAGCTTATCCCTGGTTTTCCAAAGTTCTAAGAATCCCTAACATCAACAATACAAAAATCTGATGGTACACTTCTGTGTTGTTTCCTTCCTTTACAAGAAAAATGTGTGCTATTTGGGTCATTTTTTTTTCTTAATTAAAAAAACGTTTGTCCAATGTCAAGTACACAGGTGCACAAATGGAAATGTGGACGTCCTCACCTGTGCACTGCAGCCAGCATGAGAGAAGGGGGGCGGCTGTCACGTGGATCCTTCCCTGCTTGGGGGTGTCCCCCTCCCTCTCCACCTCCTCCCTTCCTGCTCACCTCCCTCTCTTTTTCACATTTCAAGATCAGGATATTCAAACATGTACAAGTGAGAGAAAATGGTATAATGACTACCCATATCGTCCATTACCTCACCTTCAAAATTTTTCATTACCTACCTGTTTTTTTAACATTTTATAACAAACGTCGGGGCACCTGGATGGCTCAGCTGGTTAAGCATCTAACTCTTGATTTGGGCTCAGGTCATGATCTCCTGGTTTTTGAGATAGAGACCTGCATCGGCATCTGCACTAACAGCGTGGCACCTGCTTGGGATTCTCTCTCCATTTCAGTCCCTCCCCGACTTGCATCCTCTCTCTGTCTCTGTCTCTCTTTCAAAATTAATAAATAAACTTAAAAAAAAAACCAAATGTCACACATCATATATCCTTAAAAGATAAGGTTTCTTTCCTTTAAGTCAAAACAAAATACCATTGTTACACCTAAATATGAAACTATAAGATATTTAGTTAATAAATAAATGTAATATAAGTATTTATATTTAGAGATAACCTAATGCCACCTTGATAGTTAATTTTATGTGTCAATTTGGGCCATGGGGTGCTCTGATATTTGGTCAAACATTATTGTGGGTGTTTCTGTGAGGTTTGTTATTGGTTGTAAAGAGTAGGGGCGCCTGGGTGGCTCAGTCAGTTAAGTGTCCGACTTCAGCTCAGGTCATGATCTCATGGTCGGTGGGTTTGAGACCCACATTGGGGTCTGTGCTGATAGCTTGCTCAGAGCCAGAAGCCTGCTTCAGATTCTGTGTCTCCTTCTTTCTCTGACCCTCCCCACTCATGCTCTGTCTCACTCTATCTCTCAAAAAATAAATAAATGCAAAAAAAATTAAAAACAAAAGATTTTAAAGAGTAGAGAGAATAAAGCGGGCTGCTCCACCAATGTGGTGAGGCCTTGTCTAATCAGGTAGAACAAAAAGGCCTACCCTTTCCTCAGCAAGAGGGAATTCTTCCTGCCTGATGACCTTCAAACCAAAAATTGGCTTTTTTCTTCTGCCTTCACACTGAGGCTGAAACACTGGCTTCTCCTCGGTTTTGAGCCTTCTGGTCTTTTGTAGCAGCCACACTATTGGCTTCCCTGGTTCTCATGCCTTCAGACTTGGACTAGAAACAAACTGTCAGCTCTCGGTGTCTAGCTTACAAAGTCACCCTGCAGATCTTGGGGACTTGGACTTGCCTACTTTTAGAATCATGTGATCCAATTCTTTATTTTATATATCTACATATATCTGCATATATATCTACATAGACCTATATAGATATAGATAGATCTATGTAGATATATGTAGATATGCACTATATGAATTTATATATAATATATAAATTATATATGTGTGTACATATATATATATATACATATATACATAAAATTTCCTATTGGTTTTGTTTCTTTGGAGGTCCCTGATGAATATATCACCTTATCAACAGTCCATATTTAATTTCTCCAAATGGCTGAAAGATGTCCCTTTACATAATGTTTGGATTAGAATCCAAATAAGTCCACATACTATTTTTAAAGTCTATATACATCAATTACACCTGTGGAAAAGTCATGAAATAGTTTCTTTTATGGTATTTCTTAAACGATATTGGATAAGCCCCACAACACAGAACATTAAACACAAACTTTTAGAATGTAATCCCAGATTTACAAAGATCAGGATGCCTTAAACGTGTCAAGACTGGACACAGAAAGAAAACGAAACATGTTTCCATGAACATCGGTACACTCCTGATGAGTCACCGAGCTTCTTTGCTCGCTCTACCTTCCACATCTCTAAAACAGGAGGTGAACCTATCAAATATTTACTTGGCCTTCTTCACAGAGGTGCAATGAGAGTAAAGGGTAGTTTCACAGAAATAGTTCTGAAATGAAATATCATAAAATGAAGAAACTTTTCATCATCATCATCATCTTCTCTATCCAAGGAACCCATGTTGTTTACTTGCGAGTGGGGTCTTATTCTCAGATGAAATTTGCACTATTCATACAAATCTGTGCTGCATTACTAAAAGGACCAAAACAAATAAGTTGTGCTGTAAAGCAAAAGGCCTGGTCTTCAATCAGGAGTAATGCTGTAAGTTTCACACGCGCTGGAAAACAGCAGAGGCTGACCTCTCGAGGTCACCGCTTCAGTCACTCACCCAGTACTGTTGAGATAACTCTGTCCTATGCTGCAGTCCTTTGACAGAGAAGACGGATTGAACCAAAATGCTGGCAGACACTGACCATTGCTGTGTCGCTCATAACCGTAGTCACTGTGAGGGGAAGAGCCAAGAGAAGCCTGTCAGGAGGTGGCAGACTCACTGAGGACAGTTTCATGGCAGTCCACAGCCAATGTCTACTCTAGCCAATTAGTCAAAAAACAAGATTTCACTGAATCAATACCTTTCCAAAAATGGAACTCCTTTTCCCCTGTGGAATATCTATCAGTGACCCAGAATAGTGTCAGAAAGGATAACTTAAGAGCAACAGAGATGCTTATGTAAAGATGAAGACTCAACGACCAATAATTCCAATTAAATGGCTCTAAGCTGAGAAAGCAGATTATGTTCTCATTAGGAGAACGCATAACACTGATGGTGGTTGGGCCCCAAGAAAGCTACTAGTGAGAAACATGCAGTGGTGGCGGTCAGCCCTCAGCATAAACATCACTGACACAAACACAGCCACGTGTGGCACGATTCTCATTACGGGTGATGTCTTTGGGGTGCTCTTGCAAGACATCTGGATCTACCAAGTAGAGCTGAGCCAGGTCTCTCTGTGCACAAGCCATATGCTGCAAAGTCACTGCAGAGAAGGAAATGTCCTTCAGGAGTGTCATGAGCATTTCTCCGAGGAAAAGTTTTGTCCTAGTCAGTTAGCATTGTCAGTTGAGACTAACAGCTTGAGATCCTGTCTCTCTCGTTTGGAAACAGCCAAAGACTTTTCTCTCAGCCCCCTCTCTTTCTTGCTTCCAGAGCTCTCTGTGTGGCCTGATATTCTTGGCTTCTGGGAGATGAACTTGGGCACAGAGATTGACAACAAATTGACCTCCACATGCACAGACAAATCGCAGGCAGTCACCAGCAAGCATTAGTATGAATTGGTCCATCTGTGTGATGGAGGTGAGGGGCTGGCACACTGGGGTCAGGATGGGAGAAACAGGCTTATTCCTGGGGCCTGTCACTAGGCAGCTGGCACTTAGAATCCTGCACATGTCAGCTAGATTTGATGCTGGTTCAACACAGCACGGAGAGGAGGACTTCAGAAATGCTGCCTGCAGGACACCCGGTGTTCATTTCAGGGAATTACTTTACAAATGCTGGAGATGGCAGGCAAGGTCCCTGGGGGACTGTCCAGGGGAGAGCCAAGCTGAGAGGGAACATTTATTAACAACCACCTTGTATTACCCTGTAGTCAAGGGGACTCACCGAAGCTCTGGCTACTGGTAGAAACTCAACAAAGTCATAGTGAGTCTTCCAAAATATTTTTAGAAGTCATGCAGTAACAAAATCCCTATTTGACCAGAAAACCTTGCAATGGCCTCATTTATGATTCATTGCCCACTTCTCAGAATACATTTCAGTTAGGGATAGATTCCAATCACAAATGAATATAAGAATTGGGCCAACACTGTAGGAAAGTGAGAGATAAGGGAAGGGAGAAGCCTAATTGCTTCCTTACTCTGTGTTCCTTTTAGGAAGGATTAGATTAGCTAGATTAGCTAAAAACAGAAGTAGAAAAACAACACATGACAATGATAATAACAAAAGACTCACTTACTTTAGAACCTTGTAGCAAAGACTGCCCCCAAAACCAAAACTTCCAGGAGACATCAGGGAATTGAAACATCTCTCTCACTTTTTGCTTTGGTTTCTACTAGAATACATTTGCTCTTTATGAAGGAATGAGTATTTGGTAAGGCCAAAGCTAAATGACTAAGATAAAATATCATCCTTTACAAATCCTCCTTGAATAGAGTGGATAAAGAAGAAACAGTTGAAAGGAGGGATGGGGCATATGACTTTAAAATTCCATGGAAGTTTTCCTGTGAATGCATTTCAGAGTGTCAGTCTTAAAAGGTAGGGCAGAGATCAAATATTTTTTCACTGTAATAATTGTTGCACTGGCTAAAATGGAAGTTACAGGTGGGGAGGCCCCTCAAGAATTCCTTGTGAGCTCCAATATAATTGAAGTTGTTATCCTCTGGCTGAGCCCAAGAGATATAGCACTGGCTCTTGGCTTGCCTTGTCTATCAACAAGAGGAGACCAGCCTGGGGTAATTGGTCTGAGAGCCGGTGGGCAATTGTAGGCCTGAGCAGAACTATTCATTCAGGGCACGTCTCTAAAGGTCTACCATGAGAGAAGACTTACATTTTCTGATTTATTCACTGATATTTTGATGCACAGATAACAGATCTATGGTTGCTACATAGGTAGATATCCAATGCTAAAGGAATAATTGTGCAGGTCAAGTTTTAATGACTTGACATTGACATATATACTTAGCAATTCCTTTTTCTAAAGCAAATCATATAAATAAATTTAAAGAAAAAAAAAGAAGAAAGGAAAAAGAAACAAAAAATGAGCTGGATATGATGAAGGGAGTTACCACCTACTCATCCTTAATTTCCAACCTCACTTGAATGCCAAACACTGACCTAAAACAAAGGGCATCACTGATGCCACAGGCTAGCTTTCTGCTTATGTAATGCTTCAGAAAGAATACTGTGGTGTTCAAATATCTTGGTACTTTTCTGGTTTATACTAGCTTAATCCTGGTAAAGGGAGAAGTCTCTTGTACCTCCATGTCCCCAGAGCCATAGACTACCAATGCCACTGAATCCTTGGCTTGAAATCAGAAACGTCTTCCACAGCTTGTATACACAACCATCAGCTAACTAACCACTGACTGAAAACTCCCAGTAACAGCAAATATGCTGCTTTATAAGCTCATTGTTCTACTGCCAGGAACGTAGATTCTAGGAAGTTTTTACTTTGAACACACATATATTTGCTCTCTGAAAAGTCAACTTATTGTTTTCAGTGGCATTGTCTGAAGCAACTCAAGGGGATATCTGGTCTACTTTTTGTCCTGAGATTTGTCAAACATATTGAGATAACTACAAGACATCTTCTGAATCCTCTTTCAGTCCAAAGAAATCCCTAGTTTTTTTTTCATATACACAAGCACACAACCAGTAAACCATGTTGTCCTGCAGAAGTAATTTCATAAGAATACGAGGCTTGTTGCTTAGCTCTATATATGTTACTATTATTTCAAATCTCAGCTTTCGTTAAGACTCACACAGATTTGATGCACTGAGTGGCTCCAGGGAATAACAGCACAAGCTTACCAGTCAAAATCGGCCTCCGTGCAGACACAGGGTTCAGATTCCATAGCTCCTGCGTACTTTCCTTGCATACACTTCCGCTCTGATTTTCGCTTCTTATATATCCTTTTTGCTCCCATGATGCATGCTTCCCCCTGTAAGGAGACAAGGATCTCACGCAGTTGGGCACATCCCTTGGACCTTCCTTGCTTCAATTCAGGACATTAAGGGAGATGTTCTCAAACCTTAGTGTAATCTGGACATAGGTCGCCTGCTTTGCACTAACGGCATTTTCTTCTTGATGTCTAGAACCCTGGTATAGAATGCAACTATTAATGCAATCCCAAGAAGCATTGAGGTGTGTCAAAATCATCTTTGTCCCCTGATGTATTCGGCAAAACTTTACTTGGCAAGGTGTGAGGCAAAGTGTGATGAGGGACACACAGATAACTAAGACTCAGCTTATAACAAATGTATTGCCAACAAATCTATGGTAATTAAGTTTAATTCTTCTGTAATAAAAGATTTATGCATTTGGTCATTTATGAGCAGGGTATTCCTAAGAAGTATAAAGATCCATTTTGCCTCAATTTATTACACCTCTGCCCACATAACTTTATAGCACTGATTTATGTCTATCTACCGGACAAGTGAGAGAAGTAAACTCAGTGTTTCTGCACAAAATAAATAAAAGCTTTGAATATCACAGTGATTACATATCTCAAAAGGGAAAATCAGAGCAATGAACATGAGTAATCCTTTTATTATTGAGTCTGCGAAAAGGATTTATGATACTAGCTGATGCCAACCTTACTGTCAAACACAGCTTTCTTTGTGTCTTAAGGACAGAAAAGGGTTTTGTTCAGAGTAGTACACACTGTGTTTCTTGAGCAAATTCACCTTAACTGGTTGTGTGACTCATCTATATGTAAAAATATTACTCTGACCATTGAATAACACAGGAGTTAGAGGTGCTGACCAACTCACATAGTAAACAATCCATGTATCACTTTAGACTCCCGCAAAACTCAATTACTAATAGCTTACTGTTGAATAAAAGCTTTACTGACTGCATAAATAGTTGAATAACACATCTTTTGTGTGTTACATATATTAGATAGGGAATTCTAACAAGAAAGTAAGCCAGAGAAAAGAAAATGTTATTAAGAAAATCCTAAGGAAGACAACAATACACTTAGGGCACTGTACTGTATTTATTGAAATAAAGTCTGCATGTAAGTGGACCTGCACAGTTCAGACCCCTGTTGTTCAAGGGTCAAGTGTACTTAGTCTAGGTTTGGGAAGATGATGGGTCATTCCCTGAATACGGTGATGGCTGTGCAGTGAGAACTTCACCATGTCCTTGGAGAGACCTGCAGAAAGACTTCCACCTTGTGAAATCAAGTGAGGGATGTATCTGGCCAAGCATTCGGATACCAGCAGATCGGCAGAGGGGCCAAAATGAAGGAAAGTTTCCTATTAATAATTCTGCATCCTTGTACCATGAGTACCTTGGAAGGAAGCAAGAAGCACTACTCCATCCCAGGGAATCACAGGGTGACAAGGGAGGATTTTACTGCTCCCTCGCTCACCGAGAGTAATTTTATTATTTTACATCTCTGCATCACTAAATAAAACTGAATCCTTTTCCCACCCCTGCCCCTACCCTGCAACCATATGACATGCTCAGATAAATTATGTTTGGATCTGCGTGCTGAGCTGGTATTTCGAGTTGTAAGTCTAAGCCAAGCACATTTGAATTTTATCTCATTATCTCCAGGACAATAAAAAAAAAAATTACTTCACAACAAGCTGCAAATGTTGAGTTTGTTCACCACTGTGGAACATAAAACATGCAAGAAAGCAGTAGATGGACACTGTAACCTAGAGAACCCCAACTCCTACACTCTCAGGGCCAGCTTTCCCCCAACACGCCCCGCATGCCTTCCACCCAGAACTCCACCTCAGTTCCCTCGTCCTACCTGGCTGTGTAGCTGCCAGGGTCTGTAGTCCTCCTCGGCACAGCGTCTATCGAAAATGGACTTGTAGTCCACCTTGACCAGCTGCCATTCGGAGCGGTGGCTGAAGTGTCCAAACACTCTACAGAGTTCATAATGATAAAAATAATCACAGGAGTAATAGGGCCAATAGCTAGTGTTCACGCGGTGTTTGCTCTGAGCTTAGTATAATGCTAAACACGTGACACTGATCATATCAGTCAATCCTCAGAACAGTTATGAGGAGGGTTACTATTACTGACTCTCTACCACAGATGAGTAATTTCAGGCTCAGAGAATATTTTTAACGTGCAAAGAAATAACTAAGAACTGGCAGAGTCAGAACCCAGGGTGTCTAACTTAAAAACTCACTTCTGCATATTGTACCACAAGAATGGTTGGTTGATAGAAAAAAATATATATAACAAAAAAATAATGAATGCTGCATTCTATGTGGTCCAAGATTACACTTCTAGGTTCTCTTGCTATAATGCACCTGGTTCCCATGGTTTCCATACTATTTTACCTTCCCACCAATCCCTAGGGAATGTGGGCAATAGGGCCAACTAGTTAGAACGGTTTCCTACACCGTGCATGCCACTCTCCTTATTCAGAGAGATTCGGGTATATAATGAGGTGTTTGAATCATCAATCATAGATATCTGTGGATAAAAGTCACTAAGTAGCCTTTTCAGTCAGATTTGTTTCATCTGTGTTTTGCAAATATGAAAACTGAATAAAGATAAATTATAAAACAAATTGCTAATTGAGCTATGTGTACCATGGGCAAAAGAGTAGGTATTAGGCATATTAAACATTTGTTGGTCTTTTCTATCATTAAAAAAGGGGAAGAAAAAATTGGAAAATGTACCAACTATTCACTATGATTTTTGACGATAAGGTTGACTACTTTAAACCCTTCTCTCTGTTTTCCATGTCCAATTTTCCAGGGGAAGAAAAAAAACCTCACTGTTTCATATTTCAAATTCAAAGCTCATGTTTTGAAACCCTTAAGCAGGCAACTCATTAATCAAGTCTTTCACAAATTAATGATCGTCACTTTCCGGACCAGAATGAGTGCAAATGCAATTTCACAAGAACAGATTGTTCTCGCAGCTTTCCTAATATGCCTCACAATTGGGTTAGGTAAAGAGCCAAGGAAAAATAAAATCCTTTGTGGGGTTTTGATCAAGCACTGTGTTCTGCCTTAAAGTGAAATCATTCTTATATGCCTGTGATTTTCTATATATTGAGTTTATTATTAAAGTTTTAAATTTATCGTATTATTTTCTGTTGAAATAATGACTTCCAATTTCCCTAAGCCCATTCAGCATAGGAAAAAACTAAACAGTGCCCTTGTGCTGCCAGCCCTTGGTATGGGTCTCCTAATTAGTAAAGAGCCAAGAAAATGGCCACCCACATTTTTCTTTCCCCTCTGCTGAGGTATCCTGCATTCAGATGTACTGACCTTGGTAGCAATTTCAAATGTAACAGTGGCAAAGTGAATAGGCTTTGCTAAAAACATGTTCCTGGATTTCTATTAAGAGTAGAGGGCATCATAGTTTTCCACTTACGTCATGATTAGAGTCTCTTCCCCAGGCTCGCCCAAAACCCCATCCACAAAAAGTGGAATAGACGTGAAACTGTATTTGCTCCAAGATCTCCCTTCATCAAAACTCAACCTAATGAAAGTAAAAAATAACAGGCATCAGATCGCAAAAGAAAAAAAAATCCTTTCAGAGGAAAAATACTATCATCCAGGAGAGAATACATTTTAAAAGCACCTGGGGCACTATCAAAGCGAGCCTTTTATGTGAATACGTATTCTTAATTACATCAGAAGGTAGAAATACAGTTAGCCAAGCGATTTGTAATAACAGATGTGTTATAACAGCCATAAGGGGGAGAGTTGCATGAAATGGGAATGATAATAAGTCTTTGGTAGGATTTTTAAAAAATTTAGATATTTTATTAGATCTTAGATCTCAATGTGACCTTCTCAAAAACCTCAGCGGAATACAGGAGCAAGCCTTACTGGTGATTCTGAAGAGCAATGGCCTTGTGAGAACTACTTAGATGGACTTGAACCAGCTGCCTCCAAGTGATCAAACCCTTGGTTGCTTCCCTCTTAACACGGTTTCAAATCCTGGCTGACTCAGTGAGTGCATGGGTACAGAAGGAATGGCTCTTGCGAATAAGAGAAGTCTGCAACTTTGCAGGGGACACAGGATGTTTCCTCTGCTGCTCCTTTCCCTTGGTTGCCTTCCCCCAAGCTAAGGCTCTGTTCCTCTTATTTCTGTAGTTTTCCCTTCAGTCTTCTAAGTAACTCACACCAGAGAGGAAAATCAGGCTTTTGGTTTTGAACAAGCTAGCACTGTGGAGAGAGTCCTTTTCAAAAACAGAGATGAAGGATTCTACTGGAAACCATTATGGAAGTTAGGCCTTAAATGCCCATCTGGGCAAGACCTGCAGGTAGAGGTGCAGACTGTAAAACCTCTTCCTCCAATAGAATCAAGGGGAAATGAGACAGGAACAGACTTGCCCTGAACTGCTGGTCTCTGTGCTGAACACAAGTAAGGAACACATGTTAAGCTACTCTTGACTTCTACCTATTTTACCTGACATACCACTGTACCCACAAGTGTGTGGAAAGAGTAAGGTACTGGGGAGGGTACGGTCATATTTGAAAACCATAATGCAACTCTTCTCTGGGGTAGAATCTCGATCTTTCTCAATCTCCTTCCCTCCAGCCCTACCCTCCTCTGTCTTCCCTCCTCTCTGTCTCCTTTCCTCCTCCTTTTGTGAAACTGCTGGTGGTGATCTTATTTTAATAGAGCAGAGGCATAAATGATGTTCTAGTAGACTTTGGCATTTTACTGCAAACACAGTCACCAACTGATAGCCTGACTCCTCTACCGGTCTTAGCAGTATAGAACCATCAGGTGCATGACTCATAGGCAATCAGTGCCGTTACCAGAGATGTCGGATCGGGAGAGACGTGTGCTTCATAGCAACCAGGACTCCACCTTGATCCAGATACAAAACGCTGTGCTCTTCTTCGAAGATCTGCAAGAGGAAAACATGCATATGGACACATACCCACAAACACACACACCCAGAGTTCAGAGAACTAATCTTCATATGAGGAGAAAAATCCTTCCCATGATAGAACAGCGTGTCTCAAAATCTTTGGAAAGACAGGTATAAATAATGCTCCCAAGGAGGGCCGCGCATACCACTGGCATTGTATAATATGATTTTAGGTCTACCACAAATGAATCTGAAGAATTAACAGTTATGTATTCATGCTTCTATTCCCATCATGTTGTGGTAAGTTCTGTTGATTCCCACTTCTCAGAATATTGGGTAACCATCATATTGTGTAACATCTTTGGATGGAAGAAGTCTTAGAGATACATTACACCAGCATTCTCATTTTTAGAGATCAGAAACCTAAGGTTTAGAGAGATGTGGTGACTTGCTGAAGACCACGTGTGTAGTAATTCATGGGTCTGAGGCCCGCAGTATTACAGTCCCCTTTCCGGATGTAATTTTTTCAAGTTTTCGAAGTATTATGGAAGAAAGCTGGTCTTACTCAATTCATAGATTTCTACCAAGCCACAATGTAGTTCTGATCCAAATAAAATCATCTTTGGGTTCATGCATCATGTAGGTTTTCCTCCAAAAGCGGAGAAACCAATTTGAAGTCAAATGGAGATGGGTTACACACAAGGTTCGTGTCCTTTCTATAGAAGACGTGTACTGTTTTTTCATAATTGCCTGTCGGTTTCACCTTGTCTGTGGTTACACTTGGTTTACTCTTTCTATCTAAGATGCACCCCAGGATTACAGACGTAAAGAGTCTTCTGCTTTGTCTGGGGTGTTGGAAGAAACAAAATGGGTCCTGGCTCTTGACCTGTTCCCCAGAGGAAGCCTAATAGTCCATGTTTCCACCCACCTCCAAGCTCAACAGCTCTGGCGGTTCTTAAGCAAACGTCTTTCCTGCCTTGCTCTCCTCAAACCATGTGAATCACACGGAGGCCCCACAAAGGGTCAGAAGCTAGGAAGTGGTAACTGGACCATAACATGGGCATCTCTGTCTAAAACATAAAGCAAGGAGCTCATTTCTGTGTGATTACCTGTGCATCAGATTTCAATTTACGGGGCTAGTTACTGTATGATAATTAAACGTCAGTAGGTTATTAAAACATATTTATTGAAGTGTAACAACCGTGCACTAGGCACATATCTTGTTATGACTGCTAAACCTCATTAAATGCCTGTTTTATAAGCTATGGGTATCTAATTTTCATTAGGAAGAAAGAGAGGAAGCATTTAAGCTAAACATGTTGCTTTACAGTGATTCCATTTCTACTTTTCCTAACATATGCACCCTGATCATTATGCCTCTGTCTTCTGCACGTCACACGTAAACATTTCAGAACACCACCTGGGTAATGGCTAGCTTAGAATCATTGCATTCCTCTATGTTCTGACTCCGAGACAAAGGAATTTATAAGGGCAGCTCTGTTTTGGGTATATAATCTACTCTCCAGACTCTGTGTTCCCATATGCTAAATTCTTTAGGATCCCTGTTTCTTTTTCTGGAAAAAAAATTCAGCCAGATCCAATTTGGTTTCATTGTCACTTATAGCTTTCTTTATATAGAGGCTCTGAAAAAGGGTCATGTTTATTGAATGACAAAACAAACAACAACAACAAAAAACCCAAATTGCACAAATGGGGCGCCTGGGTGGCTCAGTCGGTTAAGCCTCCAACTTCGGCTCAGGTCAGATCTCACGTTCGTGGGTTCGAGCCCCGCGTCGGGCTCTGTGCTGACAGCTAGCTCAGAGCCTGGGGCCTGCTTCCAGTTCTGTGTCTCCTTCTCTCCCTGACCCTCCCCCTCTCATGCTCTGTCTCTCTCTGTATCAAAAATAAATAAAAACACTAAAAAAATTTAAAAAATAAAATAAAATAAAATAAAAATAAAAACCAAATTGCACAAATATTTGCTAACCTCAAAGCCTTTGCTAAACTTCAAGACTCCCATAAAACAAAAAGGAAAATAAACACACTGACAAGCTTTAGGATTTACAAACAGCTGAATGAGTTCTCAGAATTTAACCCAGTTGAACGATTTTTATGTCATTTAAACTGGAGCATCTTGACCCAGGATACTTTCTTACCTGCCTCCACGTGTTCCCTGCATCTGAAGAGACAAACATGCTGATGTCACTGTCTGATAATTCAGAACCTATGTTACCTAGAAAGAGCACATCACCATTAGTGAAAGCAGCTGCTCGCAAAGGCTAACAGTGGGCTGTGCTGGCAATCTCCACAGCCCGAGATGGACTCACACTGTAAACACTACATCTGAGTAGGGTTTTTCCGCATAGTTGATTCAGGGTCAATGGCTTTAGGTTGACTTTCAAAATATCTTTTTGCTTACTCATTAAGTTCCTAGCACAGATATCTAGCTTCTTAAAATAAATACAATCTTCCACAGCAAGCCAACCAGGCAAGCTTCTTACCTGAAGCCACTATGATGCTGGGGGCAGTGTCTCTGCTGGCGATGATCCCTGAGGTGTAGGGGTTCTCAGAGACCTTCAGGTGAAGGTGCAGTGAGCAGTAGGGCTGAGAAGAGGAGAAGCAAGTGTTATGAAAGCATATAATCGAAATGGTCATTTAAAGTCCAGATTCAGAGCATCCATTCATCCCATTCATCCATCCATCCATGCGTGTGCCTTTCATTCCACAGATACCTGGTGTCCACTAAGTATAAGACAGGTGTCGAATAGGGGAAGGAAGGGGCCCCTTTGTTTTAGGTCTATTCTACTGCCTTGATTGCCATTTGGTCATTCAAGATATATTTCAGTACTCTATCTGTAAAACACGAGGCGTAGCTCATGAAAGACACTGACTAAAATTTGGTCTCTTAGTTTAAGATCTTTCTATTGATTACCATAAAGAGAGACTATTTTAACAGCCATAACATCAGTACATATGGAATATGAAGTTTGAGAGGCTGATGCAACTATGTCCAACTCTGGGTCAGAAAAGGCTTTGGGGAGAACATGGTGCCTGAGGCAATGATGTGTAGAATTTGAAAGGCAGGTGAGATGTTCAGGAGGATGAAGGATATTTCAGGTCTGCGTGATATCAGTAACAAAGAAAAGAAGCAGAAGAGTTTAGCTTTAATACAGAAGGTGGCTAGGTTAGACCGAGGAGGAGAAATGGATATGCAGTCAGGAAAGAAGGCTTGGTCAGACTGGGAGGGCTCTGAAGAAGTCAGCTGGTACCTCTCAGCCACCCTACACTGAAGAACTTGGTCTCAGTTGGACAGAAGAAGCCGCGTATGAAACTGTCCTAACATCTATTAGATGATTGACATAGTATGCGTGTCAGGGTATTATCAGGATCACTATTATCCAATATAAAAGTCATGCTGGTAGACAAAACGTACCAGTAATAACAATTTAAATGAAAATTTAAGGGGCTTGATATCTGTGTGTAAAAATCTTGATCAAATCCTCTGATTAAGCTATCAACAGTTCTCAAACGCAGGATGATAAATCTTACATGAATTTCATTTAAAATAGTTCTGGCACTGAGTTGTCAAAAACTACAAGTTTGTGTCTGAACCCACATCTCTTTTCATCTCTCAAAAAGATTATTTTCTAATCTTATCGACTTGAGTTTTTGGAATCACCAATGTATCTCTGTTATTACTTTCATTCTGCTCTGTATGTCTCAGCCAGCAGACATTCAGAGAGCTACAGAGATACAGTGATTAAATTTATGTGGGATAGAGTAAATGACAAACTACAACTGAAGCTCAGGAAGAAAAGCAGCCAAAATGCTGGCGAAGTGTAACAGGGCCTTTCTCCCAGCCAACACAGAAGGTAAACTTTCAAGGGAGAATGATAGTAAAATGATCAGTTTTGCAAGGAAATTTCATGGAAAGTTTTCCAAAAGGAATTTTTAATTTATAACGTTCCATAAGAGGAAAGAGTACTGCCCAGATAGAAAGGATGGGGGTGGGGGTGGGGCAGGGCGCCTGGGTGGCGCGGTCGGTTAAGTGTCAGACCTCCTCTCAGGTCATGATCTCAGAGTTGATGAGTGGGAGCCCCGCATCAGGCTCTGTGCTGACAGCTCAGAGCCTGGAGCCTGCTTCGGATTCTGTGTCTCCCTCTCTCTCTGCTCCTCCCCTGCTCTCTCTCTTTCTCAAAAATAAGTAAACATTAAAAACATTAAAAAAAATAAATATATAAAAGGAGTCAGTGGGAACTAAATACCTGCCTTCCTTTTGCCCAAGAGGAAGACTAGGACAGGTACTGTTACACTCAGATGCGAAGAAAGGGCAAAGAGATGTCAAACCATTTTTCCATGTAAGTTCTCCTGACAACTGCAGCTCATCAGGATCCCCTCCTTCTCTGATTTGTGAGTTTATTTGACCACATGTAATCTTGTGTTATCTATCTAAGGTAGCTACAGTCTAATCTCCCTAAGCGATAAACTCTATAAATAAAGAGAAAACTTCAAGTACTACTTTGAGACTTCTATGGAACTTAGCACAGAATCTAAAAAAGACAGTCAATAAATGCTTATCTAGCATGGAGCAATGGCTTACGTTAGGACTTGAAAGACCTTCATTTACTATTTTACTAGGAATAATTCCAGAAGTACCTTGGGGTTATTTATAAACCACATAATCAGATTAACATGACTCTCGCCATGGCATTCCAAGACATGCATAACTCTTAGGGGATTAGCCTAGTCCCACGGGCTTTAGGGAGGGCCTTCTGTGTCTCCCAATAGAGCAGAACGTCCCTGGCTAAGGGAGCACCTGGTTTGCAGTCTTGAACCGGATGCTTGCCACCTTCTTCACCACCCAACAGTCTAGAAGATTGTGATGCTAGGTCGCCACCTGGCCTGATCAAGGATTCTTTGATGTCTGGCCCTGGCTGTTCCAAAGAGCAGAGGGCATTCTCAACTGGCCACGTCAGCCCCGCTCTGTTGCTATGGCTTTCAGAGCCCCGAGATAAATTAATTTGAGAAGAAAAGACACCAGTTCAGGCTGTATCAGCAACAAGACGTGCTCTTTCTGGTGCACTTTTCCTCCACTCTCACATTTGCAGTACTGGATTGCCCCCAGCTGGTGGGAGGAGAATATTCTGTGGCTTTTTCTTTTTTCCTTCTTCCATTTGTTTAGGGAAGTTATAGAGTCCACATCAATACTCAAAGAAAAAGAATGGTAAGTGATTTATCTTTACTTTTTTAAGCTAAACTTTTCTACCTGACCAGCTTTGAATATGTGTCAAAGTCAAGTCACCAAAAATTAATAGAGAGGATTATTATGATGGTTGTCAAGCCACTGCCACTGCCTGCAGGCCACAGGTCAGGGCTTGCTAACTGTTATGCACATTTTGCAGTGGCAGGGGGCACTCTATCTACCTCATCCTTCCTTCCTTCTTTCCAGCCTTCTTCCCTTCTTTTCTCCCATTGCCAACCATGTCATAAGTACCTGAGTATCTTTGTAGTTATCTCTAATTTGGAAGCATCAAAGTACAGTTTGTCACAAAGGCATCTATTTTCCTTATCTTCCCATATTAAGAAAATACAGAACTGTACGTTGAAACCACCATAATCTAGCAGCTGATGTAGAGACCTTGCAGGGCACAGCATACATGTTTAGAAACTGTCCTTTGTGTCTTTACTCACACACAGTCAGACGGCATGGCATATCATCAACTGGTCAATACTAGGAGCAACTAGATCTCTCGTCTTTAATCTTTCCAGGATCAGGTTCAGATTTTGAGGATCTGAGGCAAGTTAAGGATTCTATTCCACGGAAAATTACACAAAGGCACATGCACACAGAGCTGTATGTTCAGTTTCAGGGAATTCACAGAGTCCTGAAGCCCATCATGGACCTCTACGTCCCAGTTACGTTTCTTTTGCCATATTCTTTTCTTATTTTAACTAACAAAATCCCTTGGCCATTGTAAGTGCTCGATAAATGTCTGTTAGATTTAACCAATCCATTAACTAGCTACTATCTTCTGAGCATTGTGGATGGCTAGTAGAAAATTTCTAAATAACAGGAGATATGCCTCCCACCATGAATTAAATCAACTTTTACAAACTGTTAGATTATTTAAGAGTCAAGCAGCATCTCATTCCACCTCCTCTTTTCCCCTGCCTCGGTGTTGACAGCCTTTGAGTCTCATATTCATGGTACCCTTATCCCTGGGTCTCCTAATCTGAGTATTGTACTGAAAAGCCAAATCAGACCTTTTATCACTAAGGCAGCAGCTAAAGTCTAAAATAGAATTCTTCAGATCCATCCCTGCACACATACATTTGTGCTATTTATGACCCTGAATATCAGGAGCTAGAAATCCATTAGATTTTTAGTAAAGAGTCAACGGCCTAGGAGAGAGAAGGCTCTGGGCCAACGGGCTGAGTCTGGGGCATTCAGCTGCACTCCAATCCAGTCACAGCCAGTGCAAAGGCATGGAATGCTGAGTCAAGGATCTCCTGGGGGTAGCTGGCTGCTTAGCTCCACCAGAGAACTGTCAACTGAATCCATAAAGAAGTCACAGCCTTTCTCCTCAGAACACTATGCCTTCCCTAGGGAACCAAGGATTCGTCACAGGCTCAGCTCACATATCGCCTCTTGGGAACCCAATTCTGAGGCTTTGGTGGCAGATGGACCATGACCTGTAATACCCCATCTAAGTGTACAATGCGCTCTTCAGAGAAAAGAAATCCTAGCTGAGCCCTCCAGGCAATCAGTCAAAAAGTCCTAAAAATACAGCCCCAAATTACTCTGGATGTCTTATTTCTATAGACTACATTTAACCAGGAACATTCTGTTTGGGGCTGTAATTCTGAACTTGTTTCACATTTGTAACAGCCCTGCTGGAAAATCTCCTGTCTAATCACTAGGTTGTGCTTTTGGTGACACTGTCACTTTCCAAGCACTCACAATCTAAAATCACTTTTTATCTCCTCTCTGCCACCAGCTCCCAAGCATAAAGAAGGTTCTTAATGGTCTGAGTCTCCTGTAGCTCAAAGATTTTCTTTTCTTTTCTATTTTGTGCTTTTGGCAGATTTTTATAAGTGAATTTGGTCCCTGCTCTCCTACTCCCTTTGCCATTTCCTTTCTTCAGTGTGTTTTCTACAATTCAGATGGAAACTACATCAAAGACAGTTAATGAGGGAGGCAGGCCAAAGACTCCTGGGTGCCATACACTTAGAGCTCATTAATTCGTCTCTCCTGGATCTTAATGAGCCTACTGATTTTGTTAACTGTAGGGTCAACCTAGGCCTCTGAGTTTCAGAGATGGATATTATGAATCCCTCAGTGTGGCTGTCAGTGGCAAGAAGAGTTTCCACTCAAGTCCAAATGTGAAACTCAACCAACACGTGTCAGCGGAGCACTGACTTTGGACAGTCAATACTCATAGCCACAACCCATGCTGAACACCTACCACGTGGCAGATTTTTGAGCTGCTTCTTTGGAGTGGGCAGAAAGACAGCTTAGCCCCTACACTCATGGAGCTCATATTTGAGCAGGGGAAGGTGGACAAGAGAGTCAACACATATGTGCTGATTTCAGAGAACTTCTCGACAAGGGTCATGGATAAAAGAGTTGGGCCAATTCTTAGAAAAAACGTAAGGATCTGAATGCCAAGAAAAAGCCAGATGAGGGAAAAGGCATTTTAAGAGAAATAATGTGAATGCAGAGCCCAAGATACAAATGAGCAGGGTGAATTAAAGGTATGCAAGAAAGTGGTGTCCTCCCCCACAATGGCCTACATAGGGAAGGAAAGAGAGGCTGGTGAACAGGCAGAAGAAGAAAACTGGGGCCAGACCATATGAGACGTGGCAGGCCATGGTTATGTACTTGAACTTTATTCCACTTGAATTAGAAAGTCATTAAAAACTTTAAGAACAAGATCTGAATTTTTAAAGCTCAAGGTGATCTCATTGACATAAAATCTGAGAAGAGAGAAATCTAATCTATAGTAAATGAAAGCATATTTATGGTTGTCTAGCACCGGGGTGTGAAAACTCACTGCAAAGGGACAGAAAGGAATTTTTGAGTGACGAAAACAATCTATCTTGACTGCAGTAGTGGTTACATAGGTACACAACATTTGTCCAGAGTCATCAGCCTTTACTCTTAAAATTAGTATCTTCTATGTATACTTTACCTCATTAAAGTTGGATTAAAAAAGAAAAGATCTCACTGGTTGCTGGGTGGAGGAGAGGTTGCCAGGTAGAGACGGGAGGACTAGTTAGGAGCCTCTCACTCCAGGGCAGGTGAGAAATGATGGCGGCTTAGATTGGAACAGTCCCAGTGGTAATGGGTAAATCAGTTGATACTGAATATATATTTTGGAGGCATGGCAATAAGACTTCCTAAAACTGGGCCAGAGTTGGAACAGGGAGCCCTTCACTAAGTGCTTTGTGTCAGAGGCATTTCCAACTACCCATTTATGATGCCAGAGTGGTCACAGGCCAGCCTCTTCAGGTGATATTCCCTCTCATGGGCCTTTTATCTCCAAAATGCATGGTGGGATGGTGGACCACATTAAGGCACTGGTGCATTTCATGCTTCTTTGGCTAAATACCACAATGCCCCGAATTGGAATAGCTAGACTTGGAAGGTGGCTCTGTTTTTTTAAAAAGCTACTGAATAATGAATGCCTTGTATAAAATAGGTATTCAATAAATAACTGTTACATTTACTTACTCTGTCACTGGCTTTGTGCACTTACTATAACAACTGGCTTGTTTCCCCCCTGTAAGCTGCCAGTAATAAGGATAGGAGCTGAGTGGGAGGCTGAATTTTAGCTTGCTTTCCTGATGCGCAGTGACAAGTGTGATATCCTTTGCAACTAATAAGGTCAGGCTATGGCTGCTGGCATCTTCTCGTGTACAAGGGTGACCCACCCACAGATGTATAAGATGAACCTGCAAAGTGACTATTCAGACTTCCTGGGACAGAGCAAGCTGAGTGTGGATAACATCAAAGTGAGAGATGTATGAAGACTGTGAACACTGGTGTGTGTGTGTGTGTGTGTGTGTGTGTGTGTGTGTGTACAAAACTCTCTTACTAAAACTAAGAAGTCACCCCTCTTGGTTTATAAACTGATCTCTCCTTTTTCTAAATTGTTTCACAGAAATTAGCACTTTATTATAATTTGTTTTGCAGTTAATCTCTTCTTCCCCTCCTGCATTCACTCAGTGTCTATCCATGGATCAGGCACAGGACAGCACCAAAACCACTATGAGGTGTGAGATGTGACCCTATAATCTCTCATTTATTAATCTAGTGACTCTCAAGTGAACTACAGACTCCCTGAAGGCAAGACTCAGCTCTGATCCTTCTCTTGGACAGCTTCATATAATCAAATAGAAAATAAATTCATGGTGATCTACCTACACAGTGTTCAATGTTAGGCAACTGAAAGAAAGCTTTACTTCAAAGAAGGGGCTGGTAAACTTTCTTCTTTTTTTTAAGGGTCAGATAATAAATACTATAGGCTTTATGGACCACACAGTCCCTGCCACAACTATTCAAGTCTGTCATTTAGAGCAAAAGCAGCCAGAGCCAACCTATAAATAATCATGACTGTGTTCCAGTAAAGCTTTATTTAGAAAAACAAGTGGTGGGCCATATTTGCCCCACAGGCCATGGTTTACCATTCCCAGCTATAGAGAACGAGACAGAGATGAACAGAACACATTACAAAGGGTACAAATGAGGGTTTAAATCAGTGGTTCTTACCCCTTATTTGAGGCATAAACTCCTCTGAAAATATGATTAACCATCTCTGCTGGAAGATGCCTACACAATTCTGTTGTCAGTTCATCAATTCTGCCACTAAATTTATGCATCACTGGACATGTAACAAATCATTCACACAAAGGTAAGGGTGTATCTCCCCACCATGGATGGAAATGATCACATTCTCCCTGAAACTACAATCTGAGGTCCTCATCAGAACCTGGTCACAACTCAAAATCCTTGAAGTGAGCAGGAACTTACTCACACCCTCTTATCTCCTTGGCCCGTTACAAAAGACAGAAAGTTACTCTTTTCTACATACTCTGCCTTCACTTCCTTTGTTCACCAACTGAGCAACACGGCCTGGAACCATCTTCGTCTACTTATTTGATATCGACTTCCAGCCCTCCACTGTGCGCAACATTCTCTCCAAAGGGAAAACTCACCAGTAAGCAGTGCACCGGGTCCCCCCTTAGATCTGTGTCAGGCGCCTGCAGCAAACGCCAGTCTCGGCCTTTGTTATAGGTGATGAAAGTCTTCACTTGGTTGTCAATCTTCTTGTTAGCCAAGAACATTCCCTTTATCCCTGCTACCTGGGAAAAATTGACATGGCTGAAAAATACATCAATTTGAGATGGGATATATTTATTTACTTTAAAAAATTGCCAAATTCAGCTGTGAGCACTTGTCGTGGAGGAAGGAGAGAGTGAGGATGGGGGAAAGGTGGTAAAGCTTAGGTATAATGATTCTCTGCACTGTGGGACACAGAGCAATAGGTCTATGCCCCTTACGGTATGGGTATTGTATTATAATTTTGATAGAAGCTTCTTGTTTCCTCTAAGGTAGGTTGGTGGTAGCTTATAGTGGCCTAGAGTTAAAATCTGGTGCTTTAGTTCTGGTGCTTGGTAAATAAGACATAAACAGGCCCACTTTAATTTTATATTAGGGATAGTACCCATCAAGTTACATACTTTATTTATCTCATTTAATCCTTGTAACAATCCTCTTGGCTAAGTATCACTTACTCTATTTCATATAAGAGGAAACTGAGGGTTATTTAGATAAAGTGACTTCTCCAAGGTCATGCTACCTAAGGTCACACAGATATTAAGTGGCCGACCTGGAATTTTAACTCAGAACTTATGGCTCCACAGACCATGTTCTTAAGGACTGTCTAAACCATTGAGCTATTTACAGCCTTGGGCAACTGAAAAAGGTCAGTTAAAGCTCATGATACAAATACTTTTGCTTTTTTTCTCCCTTTTTTTCCATAAAAAGATCCCTCTATTGAGCCACTGAAATACACTGAACAAAAGAGAAAAGCTTTTAAATGTAAAGAAGCAGTGATTTCCCTAAACTGTCAAAACCATTTCCTCTAACTCCTTGTTCCCACTATAAACCGTCCTTGTTCCCACTATAAACAGTCTTTGTTAATTCCTTGGACAATACGATTGCATTCTCTTTTCCATACTTTGGGAAAGCGGTAATAATTGGTAAGTTGACAAACTGTGCAAGAACAAATCATTAGTGCGCACCATGTTTTCCAAACGTTTTAGAATGTATTAAATGCACTTATACTTATTTTACTCTACTTGGAATTATGACAACCCAGGGAGACTGGGGGCCCATGAGAGAAAGGTCTGAATGCCTGAAACAGCACATTCCAGCACTGGGCGCAGGCCATCTCCCGTAATGTTTGCGGGACCCATGAGGTAGAGTTACAGGCAGCCATATTTTGAGGATAAGGAAACCGAAACCAAAGGAGTGGCTTTGTGAAGCACAGACAGGGAGTAAGTGGACAAGCTAACAAGTATATGTGAACCCATTTAACTTAACTCAGGCCCTTTACATTATAATATAAAAATTTTAATGCAAAAGTGAAAAAACAGCATCAGCCTGGCCATCCAGCAAACACTATGCCCAGTACATAGTGTTTTCATATAGGAAACATGTTTATATAGAAAACTTGGTGTTTTTATATATAAAACGTCTGACACTCACTACAAACCAGCCTAACAGCTATGACCTGGATTCCATGGATGAGGAAACTGAGGTGTAGGCCAATTTTAATTGCTTACAATAACAGAGAGTTGGGGTTCACATGCAGATCTGTCTAACTCCCAGTGTCCTTTTAACAAATATACCTCTGAATTTCTCAACTCAAAGAGGTTGGGTTTTTTTTTTTTAACTTTTTTTAATTGTTTTTATTTGAGAGAGAGAGAGAGAGACATACCACATGAGCAGGGGAGGGTCAGAGAGAGAGGGAGCCACGGAGTCTGATGCCAGGCTCCAGACTTTGAGCTAGCTGTTAGTATAGAGCCTGATACGGGGCTTGAACCCACAAACCATGAGATCATGACCTGAGCTGAAGTTGGATGCTTAACCAACTGAGCCACCCAGGTGCCCCAAGAGGTTGGGTTTCAATCAACAGAATATGTACGTTTTTACCTTGGCTTTTGACACAGTCAAACCTCATTAGTTTGTACCTGCTGATTTGGCATCTGGGGTAATTTAGAGTTGGGCCAACTTCGTACTCCTTTGGAACAACAAGTTTGTTAAGCAAATAAATGGTATACATGAGTAGCTGGGAGGAATACTTTGAACTACTTAGGAAAACAAGCCTCATTTAGGGCAGTCGGCAGCAAGCGGACCATTTCTCATGCGTTGTTGATCCTCAACAAGTGTGCAAAACATAAATTCCAGGAGCACCGTACCTCCCGACAGGGATACATTATTTACAAATAATATTTAGTTATTCACTAAACCCACTCCATAAGGACTGCTCACCAGGGAACCCCATATTGATTTTGCATATGTTCCAGAGGCTGTTGCATATTTAAATATGACTAAACTGCCAGTTCTTTAAAAATTACATTTCATAGATCAGAATTTTCACAAAGTCCTAACTGTTGTCCCTCCAAAGCATACTCATACACAAGAAGCAATGCTGTCTTAACCACTCAACACTTTAGGTTACAATAAATACAGAAGGAATCAAATGATTACCTATTCCAGTAGTTTCATTGCCCATTTCCCTTCCTGCCCTCTCTCTTTTCTTTTTGGCAAGAGTGTCAGAGCAGGGTTATATGTGTTTAGGAGCTGGTTCATTTGATTTGCAGAAGCAGTGACTTTATTGGCCCCTGACTGCTTGGCATTATCAAATGCCACTTGAGCAGAGAGCTGCGCTTTGTAATTCATCTTTGGCAGCCTGGCCTACAGGTTTATCTTGGGGAATAAAAACGTGCCAAAGCAGAGACAATCTGTGACAATAGGGATAGGTCTGGAGTGGGTCTGCTGATTCTCCTCTTGCGGCCAAGGCACTTTAGCTGTGCGAATCCCATTTGTGGTGGCTCTTTTATTTGGTCTGGGCTGCAGAGATGGTCACCCCTGCTCTGAAGTTTCCCATGCTCATCTACTGCTCCTTTTGCTCTGAGCCTGAGAAGTCCATCTCTGTGTGCCTCGGTGCACCTCGATGCATGATGCATGAAGTTCTTCAAGGACTTCTTTGTGACGTCTCGGCCTACGGTTCCTGAAACCGCTACCCTCTTACTTTGGATATCACTCTGGAAGTCAAGGGAGTGGTGTTAGTGCCCTAAATATGTAGTTGTGTGTACAACAGTGTGTCCGGGATCCACTGAGGATGGGGGGACATGTTTATGTTGTGAGAAAAGCTCCCTCGGTATTTACAGTATGTGCTTATTCATGTACAATGAGGGGAGGCTGAGGGATGGGACAGGACAGGAAAAAGTAATAGTCCCGAAGATGTGCCTTCATATAGAAACGGTCTGAGGAAGGTATTCCCATGGGAATGACATCTCACTGCTGGGAGTTGGTCTTCCTTTGAGGAAAGAACTGTTATGTTTTCTACCTTTCTGAATTCTGCACAAAAATGCTGAGCGTGTTGAAAAGCCACTTACCTTTCTTTGCCTTGCAAATGAGGAATTTGATACCAGAAGTCTCAAAGGTAATTAGTTATTATTACTTCATCTCTAATATCATATGAACCCAAATACCATTTTTATTACATTCCAAATATGAAGCGTTACAGCTCAAACCTCAAGCCAACACGAAGCACATCGGCACATTCATTGTGCGGTAGGATGACAGCTCGGGAGTGCCGCCCTCCTTTCTCTTACCTCCCTTGTTCACAAAGGAGGTAACTCCCTTGGATGATATCCTGAAATGTCTCTACCCATACATATATTAAAACCCAACTCCATAAGCTCTTTTCCCAGAAGCCAGAACCCCTTTGTATCCTAACTGTCCCCAACTCTTCCTCTCTTACCTCCACTCTGTCCCCCGTATAGATGATATCATGGCTCACAACAACTGTGTAGCTTTTTAAGAGCATCAGTCTTCCCCCAAAATTCTCCAGGGCCCCTGACATTCCTTATCATGATATAGTCTTCAGCACTTCTCCTGACAGCAATCACACCACAGTCGCCCACTCTAATGTAACTTTTGGATTACCACTCAGTCCACCATACTCTCTTATAAAAACGAATATTAGAAAGGTCGCTTTGTCTAAGACTTATTTACTTTTAATAAAATAGGTAGTAAGAATTCTGCAGAAGAGGATATGACAGCAATAACACTACCCCAAATGTACTGAGTACTTATGAAGTATCAGTCACTACATGGAAGGTTTTGTTAGCATGAGCACATTCATCTCTCATGCACTTGAAATGGCAGAGTCGATGATGTCATCGTTTTACAGGTATGCAAACCAAAGTTTGAATGGGGTCAGCTGCTTCTCTAAGATCATTCCCTAGAGAACCTTAGAGCTGGACTCCAGTTCGATCTGTCTAACTTGAGAGCCCAAACGCTTAATGCTTTGGGCCCTATTATTTCTTCAAATTTCTCAGTCATCCTAAGTATTCTGAAAGAAATGTCATAGATGGAATGTCATACTTACTGGAAGTTGCCTTTTATTCATTCTTCAGTACATTTCCTTAATGGTTATTCAATAAATATTGTTTGAGCATTAACTATTTATCATGCATTCTTCTAAGCACTGATGATAAAGCACCTAGACTGTCTAAGCAACTGTACATTCATTGAACAGATTGTTTCTGAAAGTGAGAATGTGCTCAGTGCTTAGACTTGGGTTTCTTTGGTGATTTTAATGAAGAACCCTATATTCTTCCTTTTTTTTAAATCTGCATCTCTAGAGGGTGCTCTTCTCTCCCAAAATTTCTTTCACATGTTGCACGTGGAGGCTAAGCTGGGAAAACCATTGCACGGGAGTTTTTGCTTGTTTCTGACTCTACTGAGGATTAGGAGATGATTCCTCCCACTCTCTCTGTCTTAGACTTGAATTATGAACCCAAAGTTTCAAAATTTGGAGAGAATAAAAAATGTAAATCAACAAGTGTGGCTAGAAAGAGAACATATCTGTGACCGCAGTTTCTTCTGGTTTTGGAGCCAGGATACTTTTTTATTCTAAAGAGAGAACAGCAGCCAGGAGAGAGACACTCTCGGGGGAAGCGGGGCCAGGGTGACTCTGTAATCAAAGAGCCCACTCCTGCAAAATGTCCAAGTGTTCTTTTCTTCCCTATTGCCTTAACCAGGCAACATTCTCCTCCTAAGGAGAAAGGAAATAGCTTTAAGTACAATTAGACGGTCCATTCTGTGCCCAGTAAGAAGTATGTCCTGGATAGGAAAGCATTTTTCTTGTCTCCTTCCTATGCTGGATTGTAAGAGGCAGGTTTTCCCTATGAAATCAGCATGTAAGTACATAATCACAACTGTTCAGCTTTCTCTTTTAAAGAGGTGCACTCATAATGTGAAGAAGACACTAAGTGTGTAATAGACCATGCCCCACTCACTGGTTATGTCTTCCAGGATGCCCACTGTGCTCACTCACGTATGCACACGTTCTGTGCATTCTCAATTTGCCAGCCAGGTGGCTTGACTCCCAACACAGCCCTTTCCACTTGGCTGGGGTAGACTGTCATTGTCCATTAACCCAAAGTGCTCTTCATCATCATTAATTAACATTCCCTTCCCAGAGGAGGGCGGATATTGTCCAAAGCTGTCAGACCCTCTCTCAGCATCTGTGCCAGATGAATACACTAGGAATCACACGTCTCAGACACACTCGTCACATCTTTTTTGCTCTGGCCACCATCAGGCATGTGGTCCTCTCTTACCCATCCCCACATGATGTCCCTGGAGAATTCGCGCTATTCAGGAATGACAGAATTTTAGAACACTGGTTTTTGGGCTTCTCTTACAGAAACACATCCATTAGACAAAATTGGGAGGCACATGATAGTGCTGCCTGAATTTAGCTCTAACTACAGATTAAAGTGGTTCAGAAGGTGGTGAGTAGGCCAGATCTATCATTTGCAGATTCTGTTTATGCTGGCTTTTCTCTAAGACTGTTTTCTTTTTCTGCATGGTTTCTTCTACTTCTAGGTCAAGTCTAATACTCTTTATCCTGCCTTTCAATGTCTTTTCTTAGGGCTATTGCTAGGCCACTATCAAATACAAGCCCAAATCTTCCTAGAGATACAAATAGGTTGTTGCTAAGAGTCTGCATACTCTACGAGCATCTGGGTGGCTCGGTTGGTTACATGTCTGACTTCAGCTCAGGTCATGATCTCACAGTTTGTGGGTTTGAGCCCCACATCAGGCTCTGTCCTGACAGCTCACAGGTTCAAACCTGCTTCAGATTCTGCTTCTCTCTCTGCCCCTCCCCTGCTCATGCTCTTTCTCTCAAAAATAAATAAACTTAAAAAAAAAGTTTGCATACTATAGCATTTAGATCCTAATTCTGCCACTAGCTTTGTAATCTTGCAAAGATGACTACATTCTGCCTCTATTTACTTATGTTTAAAATGGGAGTAATTAGAGTCCTAGCATCATAAAGTTAATATCCGGATGGGATGAGATAATAATGGAAGGTTCTTTACACAGTGCCTGGCACATACTGGCCCCTGAACTATTATCTATTGTTATTATGATCTTTCATCAACAAAAATCCTTATCTAGCCTTTTTGCTCTGTGGACAACTTTCCTGGTTCACATTTCCAGACTCTTTTGAATGTGATCCATGTTCAATGCCCAAGTGACACTGCAGGAAAATTCTAGCATTTCAGTAATTAAGCCGTGGAAGAAGGGTCACCCAACACTTTGTCGTCATCACTTCCTAGGTCATCACATACGCACATGTGCTTCTAGGGCAGACAGAGCCACTTTTGTTGTAAGGTTCTAATGTGTGTATAAGAACATAATGATTGATGTTAATGAGGAATGTGCTTCCTTCTGCATTTCCCACAAAGACTCATCAACAGTACATCTCCTTGACTGACGGGCTCCTACAGCTAACATGCCCCAGTTTGCCTCTGCTGAAAGAGCTGAAAGAACAAACAGCAATGGCACGTAGCTGGTGTGCAGAAGCAGACAAGTGAAGAACTCACGTCGTCCTCCTCAGTCACCGCCAAATGCGAGCAGATGTGCCCTCCATCTATTCTATCTTTGTCACCCCTACCTCATACGTTGCTCATCTTGCTCCTTATTAATTCATTTATAGATTTTCTTACTTTTCATTTATCTCTTAGCACTCATCATCCATTGCAATTCTCCTGGGAGATTCATGCTGCATGGCTTTCAGCTTCCTGCTAGCCAGAACAATCAGATTTAAGGAACGTTTGTGCCAGGTTCCCTGTTAGCCAATATTCTTTCTTTCTAGGTAATCAGCAGACACGGCACCGCCGTTCTGATCACATCAATTTCAATGCAAGTTGCTGTGAACTGTCAGGCTAATAAAACCAAAGACTCTTCTTCGCCGGCCCCAGGATGCAGAACACCTTTACATAATGCAGTCACACCACTGCTCAGAGTGATGGTAATAAGAGCCAGCGGTATCCCTACAGAGAGTCAGCTGCGGGAGAGACACAAAGGGGAAGCACAAGGATTAACCAAGAAATGGTTTGCCGTGTCTAGAAGTGACCTCTTTCCTTTTCTCTCCCATACCTGTTAGCAATGTTTGAATTCAGAGAATCATTCATGAAAACAGATGTAAATAACAGAACATTGCAAAGTCACTCCTGTCCAAAGCTGTCATCTTTTCCATCATCAAGGGGCCAATTAAAATGGTCTCTGTTTTGGTAGAAAACAAAATTTATCCAAAATCAAAAACAAACAAACCCCCCCCCCAAGCCCCCTATTCCACAATGAACTGAAAAGAGGAGAGAAGTTAATCAGAAAGGGAAAAAGTGCAACCTGCAAATCCAAAAATATTTTCATGAGAAAAAGACAGGGTCAAGATCAGGGAAGCAAACTGGGTGATCTGGGCAGCTACTTTGATTTCTTACGAGACTCCTGAAGCAAGATATTTCCATTGTAAGTCCTGGATCAAGGCACGAAAATGCATGGCATTTCAACAAAACACATTTAAAGTTTAAATGTTTGTAGGACACTTACAAATGAGGAAAAAAATGTGGCAATTTATGCTTGTTTATAACAAGACAACTAGTTGGTGCTAAAGAATTACTATGGCCATGCTAAGTACAATACGGGAAGCAACAGAGATCCAAAATTGTACAAGTGTGTTGGATATACAAACAATATGGGTAGATTTTAAGACTACAAGAATAGAACACTGCATTGGGGCTTTAACTTACTGGACTATAATATGAATTATCCTATCTATAATTTGTTGAGCATTGCTGTGTTTCTGGCACGGTTCATGGTACGTTAAGATTAAGGTAAGTAAACTTCAGAGAAATCCTACCAGGTAGATACTATGTATATCTCCGTATTGTAAGCAAGGAAACTGAGGCTTGGAAATTACTGGCTTTGTCTCTAGAATACACACACATGGCAAAGCTAGGATTTAAATCCAGTCAACCTGAATCCAAAATTTATACTTGAAGTCACAAATTTTATCCAACACAAATTTGAAACTAAATAACCAGAATATGTAAATGTTTTTGAGAATTCATGTTCAGTTTTAGGCTGAGATATATGATACTATATTTATTTGGAACATGGGCAGGAAATGAGTGGAAAAAACTTGTGAATGTGTAAAAAAAAGTATGCAGTTGATTTTTCTAAATATATACACACAAACTAAGTCCCTGCTAGTCTGCGCTCTGAACGGGACACACAGTTTGTTAACGTGAATTTATACATACAGAGAAGTTAGATACCAGAAGAAAATTCCCAAGAGCTCCTAAGGAGAAGAGGGATAGACAGCATGAAAAGGAATAACAGCAGGAGGTTTAAATTTCTTAAGTGAAGTTGGTTCCTTTCTTCGACTTACTGGGTATCATTCCCTTCCATCTTGTTATATTAAGCCACCTCTTGACTCTATGAACTCCTACGCAACCAAATGACAGCATCATTATGACTGTACGTATTTGAATCCACTTTAGATTTTTTCTTTCAGGGAGGATATATGTATATGATAAAGGCACTTCCCAAATTCTGAATACATTTTGTAATGGCTCATTATAACCTATTATATGTTTTTATTTATTTATTTATTTTTGAGAGACAGAGATAGAGTGAGCAGGGGAGGGTTAGAGAGAGAGGGAGACACAGAATCTGAAGTAGGCTCCAGGCTCTGAGCTAGCTGTCAGTACAGAGCCTGATGTGGGGCTCGAACCCACGAACCGTGAGATCATGACCTGAGCCGAAGCCGGGCACTCAACTACCTGAGCCACCCAGGAGCCCCATCATTATAACCTATTATAAATCCTTCATAGTGCAAGGTAAGACTGACAAATGGCTAAAATTCATCCCCAAATAGCAGCTTTCTTTCTACTAGCTGTGCTTTCTAGCTGTGCTTTAAATGCTTAAATGTGCTTTAAGTATTGGTATTTATTATGAAAGCTAACTGATCCAACAAATATGATTTTATTTTGTACCTTGGCCATTGTGAGAAACAAAGGGCCATAGTTCTCTTAGGAGAATACAGTAAACTTTGATTTTTGTCTCTCCCTACCCCTTCCCACTTAGGAGAGTAAGACCTACACTTTTGTCTCACTCATTGGCCCTCTGAGAGGATGACATTTAGTCATTGGATGTGATCGAATTAGAAAGGTATTCAGGTCCAGGGCACCTGGGTGGCTCAGTCCATTAAGCATCTGACTCTTCATTTGGCTCAGGCCATGATCTCACAGTTCATGAGACAGAGCCCCAAGTTGGCCTCTGCTGACAGTGCAGAGCGTGCATGGGATTCTCTCTCTCTGCTCCTCCCCGCCCTCTCTCTCTCTCTCTCTAAATAAACAAACATTAAATAAAAAGGTATTCAAGTCCAACAGGAGCATCTTCTGATCCAATGCAGAGATGTCTCCCTCTTTCTTTCTTCAAAGAAAAAGGGAACACGCCCTCTATCCCTTTGCTCATAATCCGACACCCTGTCCACCCTTCAAGATTAGTTTCAAATTTCACATTAAGATCACTCTTGTTCAAATCTTTCAATTGTTTTACTGCTTCCCCAGACACTCTCTCTAGGTCTTCTGAGACTTAATGGCCTGTGGACTTTGTCAAAAAAGAATTCCACCCACGGGTGTTCTGTGGATTAAAAATTAAGCAATACAAATGTTCTACAAATCCCTTCCTCTCCCGAATGAAATGAGGCCACGTAAGGAACTATTAAGGAAGATGCTTAAGGGAACAGCCAATGGTAGACCTTCTCCTCCGGTCCAGGCACTAGAGGGGCTCGGGACTCCACATGCCTTGTGACATACCTCATAGAGGTCAATCATGATGTTGCCCTCAGGACCTCTGCTGCTCTGAACATTCTCCAAGGCCAGCGTGAAATAGACACCCCGGGTGTCTGAGATGTAGAGGTTGTATGTGTCATTTTGGTTCCATTCTTGCACTGCAGCGAACACTTGGTTCTCATCTGTGCTGATGACATGCATGTCCTGAAGAAAGACAGAAAATGAAGAGGTCATACATTGACATGGCATGTGTCCAAGACAGTGGAATCTCATGAAGACTAACAGGAGAGGCACGTAGGCACTCTAGCGGAAGACAGAAATTTTCCTTCTTTATATTTGTGAAATAATAATTGATCAGGTTAGTGTTAACCATGCATTTCCTTTGTCATTTGTGGAGTTAAGCAGTAAGGTCATGAGAAACGCTTGGTAGCTCACTTATAATTTAGTTACTTCATTAGATAATTGAAGAATACTTTCTCAAATGTGACTTCGGAGAATCAGTCATCTTGATATACTTGCCAGGCACAAACATGGTATGTTCAGAAGGCTTATGTGGGCCAAATATGAGGAAAAGTTGGAGAGACAGAGAGAAAATGGACAAGCCCTGCACCTGTCAGCGTGGTCCATGGGCCACCAGCCTGGCCATCACCTGCAAGCGTGTCAGACACATAGAATCTCAGGCTTACCTACTGAATAAAAAGTCTGCACTTAAATAAAATCTCTGACTGATTATTATACATGTGAATGTTTGGGAAAAACTGCCCAAGGCTCGGCAACTCCCAGAAGCCCCCGAGGAAAACATTCACCTGAGAACCCCAGAGCACTAGTCTTCACATCAACGACTGCTCAAGGACTTGGTGGTTTATCTAAACCTTTACTCTGTCTGAGAAGTGCAGTGGAAAAGCTCAAGTGAGAAAGGGAAAAAAGTAGACTGCTTAACTGATGATGCTTTCAGACTCTGGTAGTCCTGGAAGATAAAAATAAGGCAAAGATAATGTGGAAGCAGTGAGTAGATGTCCCTGAGGTGGGAATTCCAAATCCTTCCTTCCCCATTCAGAACTCCAGAGAAGCAGATGATATTCAGGGGAAGGGTGACATAAACCAAGGCTTGCTGTCTCCCATGCACATGCTCTTGGTGGCCTTTCACCCTTTTTTGCCCAAGGCAGCAGACACTGGCTTAAGTCTCAAAAACCAAAAATAGAAACCAAACCAAACCAAACAAACCAGAATTAAATGGAAGCACAAAGACAGAAGAACAATATGGCAAGATTCTTGGCCTTTGGGTAGCTTAATACTCAAATCTTCCCAGATGGATCCTCCTCCATCCTTGAAAAGCTCTGGGAGATCTTTCAATCCTCTTTGGCAAGAATTCCAGTGCTAGAAAATTCTGCCTAATTTCTAATTTAAATTTCTCATTGTAATATATGCCCCGGTTCTCTCAATCAAACAAGGGCAATTCAGCTTGGACTCTACTCTAAATGTACAGGAGCAAGTCTTCCCCTCCTTTACCGTGATCACAGTGAACTCCTATGACCCCAGAAGGGAGAGGTCATTATGCAAAGAGCTTCATATTCCTTCATCCCTACTAGGTACCACATATTCTAGGGCTTGGTACGTTTTTATAAAAAGAATACAGAGTGGGAAGCCAAAAATGAATCCTTCTCATTAATTCATGCTGGGTCAATAATGCACACTTATGTTTGGTATGGAAATTGGCCATTGCTTATATCAGCCAAATTAGTCTATTTCCATTTCTCTTGATAACTATAGCTTGATGTTCTTTGACAAACACCCTCATTTTTCTCAGGAAAATTTCCTCCGTGTACTCAGACTTTGCTACTTTCTTCCACTTTCAGTACCAGAAATAAGAGTGCTGAATATCCGATGTCCCTAACCACAGTGGTTGGATCAGTGATGGGTATGTAACACAAAGTCAATAAGACACAATTATATAATGACTGTGGCATTATTAGGAAAAATAAATAAATATCTCTCACTATTAGTAAGAATTAATAAAATAAAACAAAATAAAATAATAAAATAAAGAGTCTAGATCTAATGGAGATATATCTTAGAGGCAGGGGATGAAGATAGTCCTGAAGAAAATAGACTCAAAAGGAAGAGAGGCCACATTCTGTGAATGTCTTTGGGTCTTAGATTGTGGACAGCTAAGAAGCCGGTCCCACCTGTAAACCTTTCAGTTAGAGAGAACACCAGAACAAAACGGTTAAAAGAATGGACTTTGAAGTAAAACTACTTGAGTTCAGTTCCTCCCTCTGTAATTTATCTGTGTGAACTAAACTCTGGGCCTCAGCATTTCTACCTGTAAATGATGTGGGTCCTCCATGGAGCTGTGAGAATTAAATCAGTCACTAAGTGTTACCCGTTTATAGTAGCCTGGCATGTAGCATCTGCTCCACAGCTATTTTCAATGACACAGCCCTTAAATCCCCTCTGTTGATTATGCAAGGTTTATGTGGCCTTTCTTTTCACTGCAAATGTTGGGATGCTAACCAGTATACTTAATAAAAAGTGGTTCATGCAAGAATTTTGCTTCTTTTGAATGGAGAAGATTAGCTACGGAAATTAGCCCAAGGGCCATTCAACCACTGTGGCTTTCTTTCTGTGGCTTCCCATTTCCTAAAGGACAAAGACCCAAATCCTTATGCGGGCATTTATGAGTCCTCAAATAACTACTCCTAATTCATGTTCACTCATTAGCAAGATGCAGTATCTTCCCTGGATTCATGTTAGAATATTTAAGCACAGATCTGGCCCCTACATACCTATTTCCCGCCTTTGTGCCTTGAAGGGAACTTGTGTACTGGTGAATCTCTGAAGTCTGGGTCACCAGAGACATCTCGTTAATAAATGCTAGGGACTAGATAGAGTACATCAGGTGTGCTATACCAACTCACACAAATTTTTATTTTGTAGATTCAGAACTAAAACAGTGCCTCAAGGTCACCTAGAGAACCAGTTGCATAACAATGGTAAATTCAAGTGACCATCCCTAGATAGGGGCCAAGATCAGATCTCTCTCTCCCTACAATCCAATTATATTGAAGAGACTTAAGAAATGATGTTGGTTGTAGGAATCGGAATGGAAAGATCTGACGTATTTAAATGTCATCTTTCTTGTTAATTCATGACTACATCCCCCTCTATCAGGTAAATCTGCTCTTTCTATCCGGAATGATACTTTATATGTGATGGGTTTACTGAGACACAAACTTTTAGACAAGAAGTGGCCTTTGAGATCTTCTACTAGAGTGTTTCCCAAAGTCTGTTCCACAGGACACCAGCATTATTGGATTTTAAAGACTTTTTTTTTTTAAAGTGGATCCCTTTGCTAATGTTTTGATTAATGATAAATTATATCATTTTCCTTCTCAAAGGATATCCTAGAGCCTTCGACACCAGTGATCTATCATTACTCTCAAGGCAAGGAACATAGAATGGAATTTATATTTTTTAAACTTATTTGATCATAGAGCAAATTTTTGTGAGGCATCTCTAAGGATATTTGTTTTTTTAAAAATATAATTTGTTAAACTGGCTTCCATACAACACCCGGCACTCATCCCAACCAGTGCCCTCCTCATTGCCAAGGATATCTGATCCAGAGTAACATTTATTTTATTTTAAAAATGTGAAAACAAACAAACAAAAACCAACCAACAAACAAAAAACAGAGAAAGAAATAGATAAGCCAGTCCACAGTTTCACAGCAGGTTAGTGACCGGTGTAGGTCTGGAATCTAGGCCTCCTTCTGTGAATCAAACAGCCTCTGCACCACCCATGCCCTGGATCCCATCGATCTCCCACCACACAGACAACCAGATCTATACTGATAATAATATTACCTTGCTTTTATGGAGTATCTGTCCTCCAAAGCGCTTGGAGCACTTTCATATGTATTGCCTCGTTATCTCACTGGAGGAGCTCAGAATGAGCTCCAAGTAAGTTCAGGGGGAAGGCTTCCCTACGGCTCCTGGTCAGGGGCTTTCATGCTTTTAATAGCAGCAGCAACATTAAAGTCTCCCCACCCCGCTCTCTGATCATCATTAGCATTTTATTATTATTATTATTAACTTAACACAGCTCAGGGTAACCATAGTCTTTCAAGAGCTGATACAAAGCCAGAGGATGATTAGAGAAAACTTGAACATGAAACTGCTGGTTTGTGTCGATTCCTCTGCTGGGCATGAAGCTTTGTTCCTTTCCAGCCAAGGCAGCCCTGGCTTTGATAGAAGGCCATTAAATACATGCGCCTTTCCCAAAGATCCCCCCCACCCAAGCTGAGGCTTCTCTGTGAAGGCGGAATGGGATTGTAATGAGGCATCTCATTTCCTTAAATAAACATCTGCTTGGACCACATAATACATTCATTGGCTGTACTGACTCCTATTTTTCTGGAAAAAAGTTAAATTAATCATTGCATTCTACCCTCATATCTCGCATCAGGCTAGTAATGGAGCGTGCTCATCTGGAATAGCAAGGGGAGAGGACAGACGGCAGATTGAGGTTCAAAGTACAACTGGCTAGATGTCACTGGGGGCAACTGTCAACAGCGATATCTATGTGACATGACGGCTATGAACAAGCAATGCAAAGTACGCATTTTTCCTAACACTCCAACAACAGGTCTGATGTTTCTTTGGTTTTAAACTACCATTTCCGGGGCTCTTTGGTCCATAGGACTTTTCCTTTTGATGGCCCTCCAGTATATCCAAATTTGGGGGGATCTGCTAACTTCTAATAGTACACTATTAATTTATTTCAAGAGAAGAATGCTAGTTTGGGAGCTCAGGAGAGTTGAGTACCGGCCTCAGCTTTGCTACAAACAGCATTTGGTTTGGCCCAGACTTATTCCACTTGGAATACATTCCCAGGAGCTAAAACAAGATGAGTGACTCACATCTGCTGCTTCCTGATTTGTTCTCGATTCCCACATGCCTCTTGAGCAAGAGCATCTCCCTGCATTGAGTTTAATTCTTATTTTTAAAAGTGTAAACCTTGCAAGGTAACTACTGCATTTGCTGATCAATCAAAGAAGTTACAGTTTATTTCAGCACTCAAGGTGGGGGGGGGTGGTGGTAAAGAAGCCAAAATGGCCCTGCTGGACTTAGGAGGCACGATCACATCCCTCCTGGACCTTCCTAAAAGATTATCCAGGGTAATTTTAACAACACTCAGATCTAATTTTACATACGGACTTTCCCCCAGTCTCATCCAAGGCACGACTCCAAAGTTGTAGCTTGTCTTTTTGTAAAATACTTCAAACCAAATCAAGAGCAAGGAGCATTTAAATATATACAAGCCCAGAAATAGAGTTCTAGGCAATTACCACTGTCATTAATCTCTTAGCTGCTGGAAATAATAATAACTACTAACATTGATATTGTTCATGGAGTCAACAGTGTGATTTAACGTGTGTTATTATCCTGAAGGGGTTGATGTCTCAGCCCACTTTACTACTGTTACACCTAGAGCCAAAATGATGGCCAAGAAGAATTCTGCCTGGAGAAGCCAGAGCAACTGGGTACCATTTCCTGTCCTGGAAGAAGAGACCCACAGTGTCCTTGTGCTGTGTCTATCACATGATTCTCTGGCAGCTAGCTGATGTTGGGCCAGCATAGCATACTACAAAGTCACGAGCAAAAAAAACACAAGGTAAAGAGTCATGAAAACTCAGTCGAAAAAAGTTCTCTGTGTTCTGTGTCTAACCGAAAGGTTTCAAAACTGAGCTACAACTATATTTAAACCTACGCTGCCCCTTCATACAGCTGTACACACCTCCCTTGCTCTCAGATCAAGGCACAATGCATTAACTATTTCAGACCACAAATCCACGGCTCTCAAGTCAGTATGACCTCCACTAGGTGGCGCTCCATATTAACACAGTTCTTCAGTGTTTCTGGAAAAGAGCCCAGGGATGTCAGCAGTTGTGGGTCTTTAACTTGTCTGTCATTATTTTCAAAGGAGTATGTCTTTGGGGAGGTTCAAAAAATTAGCTGTACCTCAGAACTCTAAAGACAGCCAGTATCATAAGCTCTGTTGAGAAAGAAAGCAGAGGTTGGATGCCACATAGATGTACCACCTCTCAATAGTTAATTACAATAAAATGGGATAGAAATGTGTCACGTCTGTTGTACTGACATAATACCCAAAGCATATTTTCTGCCTTTCTAGAATACCAATACATATTTCTTGAAAAGTAAAAGCAAATCAGTTAACAGTTTATTTAGATGCTCCTGTAGCAAGAATTCCAGAGAGAGAGAGAGACAGAGACAGAGAGAGAGAGAACTTGAAAAGTAGTCATGGGTGTTGAGAAGAGATAAATGGATACAAGAGACTGAAAAGATCCTTGGGAAAGCGCTGAGGGCAAGAATGTGTGAATTGAAGAAAATACTAAAATGAAGAAATCCATTCAGCTCATACCTTGGGCAAAGCATACTTGGGCAGCTTCATTTGGGCAAACGCATTCCTTCGGTAGGACACGTAGTAATGCGGCCGTCCTCCTGACGTCAGCTGGATCATAAACACAAGAGTTGTAAGAGGAGCTACTTTAATAGTTCCAGGCCCTAGAAAAACAGCCAGGAATGGAAGGGGGTAGCTTTCAACCCAACAGTGTAAATGGCATGATGGACAAGGGCAAAGAACTAGAGCTCCATCCGAAAACAATGTATACGGTGGTATCTGGTGCATGTGAATTGGTCTGAGGCCCAACCTAACCCACTGGATGAACAAACGATTCTTCGATCTGCACCTGGGGCTCAGAAACAAGGAACCATTTCCAGTTTCTTTTTATTTTTCTTTTCTTTTGTGTTTTTAATGATACAAGCCTCAGAGTATATTGGCTTAATGTCCATAAGCAGTCCCCAGCTATCCAGCCCACGACTATGGCCCTGCAGACAGGTCCCCAGGACACTTCAGAAGGAAATGCCGCGGGTCAAGCAGTGGCAGAGCTGGAGCCTCTCATCTCTGAGATGAGAACTCTGTGTGATGCTGTCACATTGACGAATGTGAGCAGGTCTCACACAGCAGTGCTGCCGACACATTAGATGGAAAGCCAGCCAGGATCATGGTCCAAAATCATTATAGATCTCTATCTCCCAGAAGAGAACTCCGAGCTACCTCTCCAAGTCTGTCCAGCACATACAGCCCAGTGGACCCCGTGGATGTGAGGGAGGGCAGAAGGGGTGCGGGCTCCACCCAGCATGAGCACTATTTAGTGGAGGGTCAACCGCTCCACTGTCAGTCTCTCTCCCCTTCGTAGTCACTGTTTTTCCCCAGCTTTGTGGAGAGGTTATTCACATATAAGTTGGTAACTTTAAAACGTACAATGTGATTTGATACATGGATACACTGCAAAATGATTACCACAGTAAGGTTAGTTGACACGTCTATCCCCTCATTTAATTATATCTTGTGTGTTGTGAAAAGATTTAAAACCTACTGTCTTAATAACTGTCAGGCATATAAGACAATATTGATAATTATAGTCACTATGCTATATATACGTTAGATCTACAGAACTTATTCATCTCATAGCTGGAAATGTGTACCCTTTGACCAACGTCTCCCCACCTCCCAACCCCTGGCAAGGACCATCTAGTCCATATTTCTGAGTTGGTGGAACCACTTTTCATCCATGTAAATATCTGGAGTTGGAATCAGTTGGAGTTTGCATACTCAGATTGCATCAACTAATGCTGTAGGTGAAGGGCCATCAGACACATACACAAGTGACTGGCAACTTGTCTTATTCACCATGACTGGCCCAGGTCGCCTCTTAGCCCGAGTGATGGGTACAGGATCTTGTTCACAGTGTCATGGGTTGAAAATACAGGACATTTTAAATGCAGAATTGATTCTCATTGGTAAGTCATGTATGCGGATTATAAATCATTAGAAAACAGAAAAGGTTCCTGGGAAAAACAGTGATTGAGAAATGAATTATAGATAGAACCAAAACATGTAACCATTTTAATGTTGCTTGATAATTTGATACTGAAGTTATCAGGGTACTCATTACTCATTTTCCCAACAACAAAATGAAGTGTGTGTGTATGTGTGTGTAATTATTTGTGAAACATTCTAAGAGTGCAGAGGTTGATGTTGTGCATTTTGAACATTTGTTTCCTCAAAACATGGGATTGAATATTCTGAACTATGATTTCTTGTCCAAATAAATGTATGTGTTAAGAACATGTCTCAATCATAGTGAAATTGTGTATGTGTATACATCTATATAATGTGTACAAAAGTAAATATATGTAACAAATATATGTAAATATAGTATACACACACCTAAGTATTTAACAGTTTATCTCTGTCACTCTTACCATGGGAAGCAATAAGTGAAGTCTTTAAGCTTAACTAATAACTAAAATCACTGTCCAAACAAACATAAAATTTTCCTTAAATGCTGAAAAGCAGCAAAGCATACTCTCCCCTCCTGTCTCTTCTAACCACTTTCTCTCAAAAGGTTTCCCACTCTTTTCAGGAGAGAAAAACCCGACCGCCTACACCTCCTCCACTTCTTACCCTAATCACAGTCAGAGCCTGACAATAATGGCTGATTAGTCTCCACCTCACCTCGCCCCTGCCTCCTACCACCTCCAGCCACCCCGCGGCTTCCTGTTCCCATCTGTTTCTCTATTTTTAAGGTAAGTATTGAGGAACAGGCTGACTGGCTGCCTCTTCTGACAGGAGGAGTCTGACATATCAGTTCAGTCTCCCTGAAGGCAGAGGAAGGGTGAACACAAGTGCGCATCATTCTGGAGACAACCTTCATCCTCTAAGCTGGACCTCCACGACCACGTGTGGATAAGGTCCTCCAGATGCTGCTCACAGGAGCAAATTCATATTCCATCAGCAGAGAAGCTTCGGCACTTGGTAATGTTCCTTTTGTCAAAAAGATAATGATTTTTTTCCTTCCCTTTTTTTTACCCTCAAGGGAGGGTAAGCAGGCGTAGGCGGCTGCATTAGGGACAGAAGCAGGAAAGAGAAATATCCGAGACAATCAACAGAAGTGGATCTTTCATACCTGGACAAACACATAATCATCCTGGACAATCAAAGAGTCTGGGTCAATGTAGCCTGGGAAAGGTTTATTTCTGTTGGCCTCTGTGCAGTTCTGCATTCGGCAAGTTAGGTATTGTGAATCTGAAAAAAAAAAAAAAAAGGGTAAGGGGAATGTATACACACAGAGTATTACACTCAGAGTGGACATTCTCTATTTCTCTTGCTATCTCCAATTCTTTAAACAAATATCACATTCTTTAACTGCATTATTTTTTATCATTATTATTATTAAAAGTGGTATCATTATTATTTTGCTCACTCCTTTTTTGTGAGAGCATGAATGGCAGAGAGGGGCAAAGGGAGAGAGAATCTTAGGCAGGCTTCACGCTCAATGCAGAACCTGACAAAGGGCTTGATCCCACGAGCTTGGGATCATGACCGGAGCCAAAATCAAGAGCCGGACACTCAGTCAACAGAGCCACCCAGGTGCCCCTTTATTTTACCCACTTTCTATCAACACGATCATCACCATGCCCCATCACCTCCACCAAACCTTGCCATCCTGGAAAACTAAGTGCTCATTAATTAATTTTCCTCTCCCAAACCTAAAATATTTTTTAAAACTGGCAATAATATTGGTGATTTTCCTAATGATGTTTTTGCATTTGTAGGCTCTTCCTCCACACTTCGACCTTTGACCCACAAGCAGGGAAACATGGATATAACATGTATTCACCAGCCATCTCATGCAAGAAGTTATAAACATTGTTTTAACTGTAAGACTCCATGTCGGGATAAAGGCTTTTATTCTAGTAATAATTGTAAGTGAAACAGAACAGAGAGGAGATTCCTTGGGTCCAAACGTTTGTTCTCATTGTACAGATGAGAAAACCAAGACCTTGAATCCTACCTGAGACTTGACAGTGGATGGTAAGCCTATCAGTTACGGCAACTCTTCTGTACGTTTGATATCTACGGTGGAGGGGCTGTGTATCGGGGTGGCTGTCTTGGTTTTTCAGCCACAACTCTTCCGCTCTCTCTACTAATCAGATGTCACTTCATACTTAAAACTCTGCGTCCTTGGATTTAAAATAAATTCAAATCCTCTACCACCCACCACTCTAATGTCCCCATATGCTAATTCTCTTCTTCTGTGATTCTTCTAATCTGGCCTCCTTTATGTTCAGAAATTTGGCTAAACTTATAAGACGTTTCATTTTTATTCCCTCTGCCTAACATGCTTTTCCCCTAATTGTTCGCAAAGAAAGTTCTAGATTTCAGTCCCCTATTGTTTCTGAGGGTCTTCCATGAATATGGGTCACACACCATTTTGTTAATTCCCTCCATTGAATTTATCACAATATAAAATTAGCTCTTCCTTATTTATTTCTGTCTCTACTAGAATATAAGCTTCTTGAAGATAGTGACTGCTTTCTCTTGTTGTTCACAAACTGTCAGGTACTAATATTGTTCAATGGACATATTGGGAAAAAACTAAGTATTCACTGGAATGTGCCATTTTATTTGGAATATATCTTTTTGAATGAAGAAGAAAGTTATTTCACTTTTTTTGATGCTTAACAAATGGATGAATTTATTGTTAGGATATCAGAGATGTATAAAGAAATCCACTCATCCAAATTAAAAAAAAATGAGATGAAGATTTGGATGAAATGGGGGTAGGCAATAGTGTGGCACTGGATGTGAGGATTCACAAATGACCACTCAAGGACATTTCCAGGACCCTCTTTACCTAAGGAACTTGGGTAAAATCTGTATTCTAGAAGGCGGACCACTAGGGGGCGGCATGCACATTTGCTGCATCTGACCAGAGACCTGTAACTGCTGGAGCTCTTATGAGACTGGGGGTGAGCTTTATTCACATCATTCCTCCATCCTGCTGCCCTGTGTGGGGGTGCGACGGCTCTGAAGTACTTTGAGCAATCTAGCCGTGGTGAAAGCATCTCGGAAGATGAACTAAAGAAGAGGCATCTACTCACTCTTATCTCCTTTCTCAAACATTCTTAGAGTTATGTCTTAGGGCACAACTTATGGTATTTCTCCTTGAAGACAATTTCTGGGAGTCAGTCCTTGCCAGAATCATCCTCCTGCCCTTTATAACATGCAAAGTCTTCACCTCACAACTTCACACTCCACCAGACTCTTCCACATCTTTTAAACGGCTCCTATTTTTCCAAAGATAGTTTGGGGTCCCAGCATTGGACACTGGTAACTGTGAGACTGGAGCCTGAGTTCTGATGTGGTCACTTACGAGACACATAATTCAAAATAAATGTCATCCTCCTGAGTCTTGTCACCCTCATCCATTAAGTGGGAATGCTAAGGTCAACTCTCTTGCAGTTTAGCTCTAAGAATGAACTAAAATAGCATGTATTCTGATTATTTTGAAACCCAAATGTGTACAAATATGAGCTGTTATTAACAATGATGATAGTCCTATTTTCTCATTTGCTACCATTCACAATAATTAGATCAGTTTGGGGATCTTTTTAAGGCTAGTTAAACTGAATTTGAATACTCTTGTTATGTTTCTGTATCAGTTATGTTTCTTTTGGTGACCTGCTTGATACCCATTCCTACTGGCCTCTTTGATGGAAAAGCCAATACTGGGTTGGTTGGTTTATCCTTCCTCCTGCATGACTGAGAAGTGCCCATATGCAAGGGTTAATTCTCTTGGTTCTATGCCCACTCAACGTCTTCTGACTCCCCTTGCCATCGGTTGGTTTAGGAGAGAGCATTAAAACCGAGTTCTAGTAAATGAGGAGTCAGGGAGGTCTTGTAAGGGGCTGCAGGGAAGGGACGGACCAGGAGACACAGCAGAAAACCTCTTCTGCCTCTCTAGAACACCGTGTCCAATGTGATGCGTGGGACTGCTCTAGCCTTCTTTTTGCATAGGAGTCAGTCTTACAGTTAAGCTTACATAATGAGTATGCAAAAAGATGAAAAGGACCTATTTCCTGATGACACTGAGTTACTGATTATACTGAACTTACAGCTGCTCCTTTTCTGTGCTTCTTCTGTGAGATAATGAATAAAAACAATGATTAACCAAACTGAATCAAAGGTTCCTGATTAGGAGGTCTTGGCCTTCAGATTACAAATACAACTTCCAATGAGAATTTCTGGGACTGTCACCTGATGAGAAATTTTGATAAATACAGTGCTTGATCTATTTGTAAGGGGTCTAAGAGTTTATTTCTGAAGAATTCAACCTCTTCTTCAAAGGTTTCTGAACAAGATTAAGATGAAATATATAAAGATATATTTCTCATATTTATAACTCAGCTATTGAGAAATTATGAATCTGAGGGATTTGGGAAGAAAATAAAAAATCAGGGAAACTAACATTTGTTGGTATCTATGTGCCAGGTACTCTAAAGCAGGTTCACATTTATTTCGTACATTTAATCTTGACAATACTATAAAATATGATTTATTGACTGATGTTTTTAAATTAAGAGAATGAAGCTTAAGTACATAATGATTTATAGAAATGGCATAATGGGTTTCAAACTTGGTTGGCTCCAAGGCTGGTTTATTTCCACTGATCTATGTTGTGTGAAAAATGCTGGCAAGTTTGGGGCTGACTTTTGTTAAGTGTATTTTGTCTTTGATCTAAGTATCAATGCATATACCCAGATACAAAACAACAACAACAACAACCAGTAAATTCATATTTCATGTGGAGTAATTTGGCAATATGGATCAATATCCCTGAAAATACTACCTTTGACCTCGTGTTTATTTCTGAGAATTCTAACCAAGGAAATAACTAATGATCTAGGCAAAGATTTCGCTACTTCAGTACTCATCAGTTTTGTTTCTAATAAAAGTAAGAGAAAACTGGCCAAAAATAGAGGGATGATTTTTAAAATTTCAGAACATGCATCATTTGTTATTAAAATCCCAATTCTAAACAGTATATGAGGATTTACAAAAGTGCTTAATACATCTCGTATATTAAAAATAGGTTACCCATTAATGATTTGTATCAATGCCTTAATTTCTTAGTTTATAAAAAATAGACTTTGGTTATTTAAGATGTTAATATTCGGGGAAGCTAGGTAGAGCTATACTATCTTGGTAACTGTTTTGTTTATCTAAAACTATTCCAAAATAAAAGTTTTTTTTAAAAAGTAGGTTACCCAAATATGTGCATATCAGCCCGATTTTTTGCAAGTTGTATATATAGATATCTGCATATGTATGCTTACACTGGAAAATGAATAAAAGATACACATGAGATGTCAACAATAGTACAGGGCAGTGATATGAGAGAGGCAGACAGCTGTGTGCAAAGCCTTGGTCAGCACCTCTCAGCCACGGGGTGGCGGGAGCCTAGTCCCTGGTGGGCTGATCTGTCCCACAAAAGTCAGAGAAGCTGCTCTGATTCCTCTGCTTTTCTATCTTCCTCCCCTCCTCATGACACACATTGAGGCAGACCGCTATGAGCAATACGTGTAATGAGGTCCGTCCTTGGCTAAGAAATACCAAAGATTCCACTGGGCAACACCCGCAAAGCCCCAGGAGGAGGCTTTGAAACCACTGCTTGCTTAGAGTGGCTCAAAGTGAAATTTGCAAGCTGAAGGGGAAATGAACAATTTTGAGCTGCCTGCCCCTTGTAAAGTGCTCCTGGTTTGTTCTCTTTCTCCTCCTAATGGAAACAGAAAGAAATTGGCTGCACTTCATAATGAGGGACCAATCACTCTTATTCCCCCTGGGGCTTGCTGTAATAGCATTAAGTATGATGAACTCTTTCCATATTCAATTCTAGGGAGTGTATGATGCGATTCCATAGGAAGTATCTTGTAATTTGGCATTAATTAACGTCAATTAATGCATGCAACTGCTAGACTTTAGAATTAATTTCATTACTTTTCCCACACAGATGTTTTCCTTGCCATAGGTAATTAGGGCCCTGTGCTGCTCTTTGCAGGCATCCTCACTCTGTGGAGCAGCTGCCGCTTGGCATCATGCAACTCCCACCCCTGCAGAAGCTGGGATCTAGAGAAAGGCTGCCTTTCAAGGGCCAGGCTTCGAGCAGAGGAACAGGGCTTTATATGCAGGTTCAAGGCCTGCTAGCGTGGTCCACCTAAGCAACCACTTCACTCCTCTTTTAACTGCTGATCTGTAAAATGAGAACAGATGGGAGCCATCTTGCCAGTGGCTGTGATGACTGAAGACTTCAGTCATGAAATGTGTGCAGCCCAGGGCCCGGCCAGACTGTGCTCCAGTAACAGAGGCTGTGACTGCTACAGAGTGCCCTTTCTCGAGTCACCAGTACTACCCACTGTGTCTTAAGAGAACCAACTGTAAGTTCTCCCGACACCTCTACCTGACACAGTATCTTTCTTCATAGTCAATGTTTGTTTCAGTTAAAGATTTTTTTTAAACACCATGAAAAATATTCTCTTTGTGGAATTAATAGCTAATTGTGTGAGGCGGTGGTCAGTGGGGAGAAATGGAAAATAACTAGGCCTATGAGGAGGCCATGAGAGTTGCCTGGGTGCCAGTCTGCAGCCATATTGCTTTGCAAGCGCTTCTTCCTGTTGGGAGTGATGTTCCACATCCTGGCTCTGTCTCCTACATGCTGTGTGACTCTGAGAAGGTCACTAACCGAGCCAGGCTTCAGACTTTTCCTCTTTGTATTGAGGGTTATTAGAGCTTTAGAACTAGGGGGTACCTGGAGTGTCCAACTTCAGCTCAGGTCATGATCTCACAGTTTGTGGGTATGAGCCTCCTGTTGGGCTCTGTACTGACAGCTCAGAGCCTGGAGCCTGCTGGGATTCTGTGTCTCCTGCTCTCTCTGCTCCTCCCCCGCTCCACTCTGTCCCATTCTCTCTCTCAAAAATAAACATTAAAAAAGAAAAAAAAGAACTTTAGAACTAAAAAAAATGTTAAGAATCAGACTATTACTTGAATATCCGACAGGTCTTTACTATACTTTACTCATTGAAACCTGTCTTTTTCCCACACCTGCCTGAAGAAACAAATCTCTGTGATATTGCTGGTAAGTCTGTATCTGCAGGGTTTCTGCTATTTCTAAACAGCATGTTCATTCTGGGCTAAGACCCTGTGTTCACTCAGACAGTTAGTCGGGTCTGAACTGCTTTTCCTTGCCTGTTACTCTGCCCCAATACTTCCTGGGCTTTCTTCCGTGGGGTTTTTCCTGAGGCTCAGGCTGACCTCTCCTTTCTCAGAATCTCTCCAATGATAGCAGCAGCAGGAGCATTAACCTCCAGAATAACCACTGTGAACTCTCCTCTGGGTCAGGAACCATGCTAAATGGATTGCATGTCTTTCCTCTTTTAAACTTTGTAAAAAAAAATCCAGAAAGAGGTACTTTTTACAGATGAACAACTCCAGACTTAGTGAGGAGATTTGTCTAAGCTCATATGCTAGTAAATGACACAGCAAGAAATACACCACAGATTTCTAGAACTCTACCAGTGATTCTATTATTCAACAAATATTTATTTAGCACCAAATCCTTTCATATACCTTAAAACTATAAAAGTTTCATTTTAGACAAAACCATAAACTCTGTAGGCAGTCAGTCAAGAGCACTTTAAAACTCTCCAGAAACCCCATTATTTTTCAACCTTCAAACAGGGCAGTTTTTAAAGCCCATATATCTGCATATAAATCTTCCTTTTGTTTTTCATAGTGTTCTATTACTTGTTTGAGAACCTTCCTATTAAATATTCCCACCTAACACACACGCATATGCATCGAGTCCATGTGACTGTGCTCACAGAGGCTTCAGGAACATCAGGGTTCCAGAGCCCTCTGTGGCATGTACCAGTCAGACATTGGCATCTGCAAAAATGAGACTCTAGCCATGGGCCCTGAAAAGACTATGTAGAGTTCAAATAATTTCCATGAAAATTATAAACTTAGATCAAACATTCTCGTTTGGCATAACAAGATTGTGGCAACGTTCATAGCGGCACTTTCAACTATAGCCAAATCATGGAAAGAGCCTAAATGAATGGATCAAGAAGATGTGGATTATATATACAATGGAGTACTACATGGCAATGAGAAAGAATGAAATCTGGCCATTTGTAGGAAAGTAGATGGACCTCGAGGGTGTCATGCTAAGCAAAATAAGTCAGGCAGAGAAGGACAGATACCATATATTTGCACTCAGAGGTCTAACAGGACAAACCTAACAGAGGACCATGGAAAGGGGTAAGGAGGGGAAAAGAGTTAGGGAGAGGGAGTGAGGCAAATCATGAGAGACTCTTGAATACTAAAAACAAACTGAGGGCTGAAGTGGGGGAAGGGGAAGGAGGGTGATGGTCATGGAGAGGGGCACTTGTGGGGAAAAGTTCTGGGTGTTATATGGAAACCAACTTGGTAATAAACTATTTTTAAAAATGTGGCATTGTGTTCTTCCATGAAATCTCTTGATTTGAGTCCAGTATAACTTTCTAAATGTCTTTGATGCTTAGCCTTCTGACATTCAGGAGGCCATGATTACTCCAGGAAAAGTTCCGAGATCATACTTTTTTTTTTTTTTTTTTTTTTTTTTTTGCCAAACACAGCAGTGGGAATTAGGGACATGAGAGAAAACATAGAGCCATAATAATTTAATAGAAATGCAAAAAATATCACTTGCCAACTATAATGCAGTATGGTGAGCGTGTCTCAGGAAGGATCAGGTGCAGTGAGCCCAAAGGTGAGGGACACCCAAATTTACACCTCTCCACAGATGGTCTCTGTGCCAGAATGTGTCCCGTAACTGCATTTTGTTTAGTTTGCATCACACAGAACTATGGACCTGTTATGGCCACCTGGTCTACCAGATTTTTGGGTTAGAGACTATTTCACTCTACAGTCAAATATGACATCTCCCCTAACTACACGGTAAACTCGATGAGAGCGGGGCCTTTGCAACGTTCCCTAGGATCTCTCCTTTGCATCTGGGAGAGAGCTGGTCTCAGCATACAGATCCCACAGTATCGACTGATGAATGAATAACATGTCTGCGGTGAACCAGATCTGGCTTCATATTTCAGCCCTGAGGCAATGGCAGAAACATTTAATCGCTGAAAGCCTTGTTTTCCTCAAAGTTAAAAGGTAAAACACAATAGAGCCTATTTCCAAAAATTGATGTCAGACAACAGCTGAAGAGTAGCAGTAAGTACAGTAGCACTTAGCCAATGATAGGAATATAATCCATGACACCAGCACCATTGTTGCTCAAGAATATAAAGGACAAAGGAAGGAAATGTACGAGTCAGTGCCCAGATGCTTAGGACACACACTTTTTTTTTTTTTTAAACACAGGAGCAGGAGTCAGAAGCATTAGGAATTTTCCAGATGGCTGGAAACTGCCACACGTGTTATATGGACTAGTGCTGCTGTGTCCTGGAATATCAGAAAATCCGATAGAAACCCAGACCTCTGTTGTAGAGCTAAAGCCCGGGGATAATAGGTATCTCTTGCGTTCTGTCCTCTCCCCCTCGGACGGGAAGTCAGGGCACAGACCTTCCCACTGCGGGCTGGGCACAGAGGACACAGGGAAGTCACACAGAACTGGTACAAAGAATGCACTTTGAAAGCTGCCCAGCTGAGCCTGGGACTGCGTGTCACTGTCAGGGGTTCACTGCTGTGTGGAGAGGCCTGTGTTATCGTGTTTCATGCTTTTCTGGTTAGTTTTCATCGGGGCTGTCTTCAAGGCTACTAACTCAGAGAGGCCACGCTGAAATCACAGGTAGTTGAAATGAAGTGGCTTTTGCAGTATGGACAATAGGATCAGAACTAAACAGCAAGGAAAAAAAGCCAAGTTCAAGGTGCTGCTGTGCCGCCTAATCCCTGATTCAGGGAAAGGAAAGAGAGGGAAGGTGTGTGTCCCGCATGTGGGAAGTAGTGGGGAGTGATCAGAATCTGCAGTGGCCCCAAACTGGAAACCTCTGGCCTCTTTCCAGCCCCACCCTAGAAACTGATGGTAAATACACTGACTGAAAAGAAGGTAAATGAAGGTTATAAAATACTGGGTCTAATAATGCCAGTTGGTGTGCTAGTGTTGGGACCTTAGCTGGAGTGAGGAGGGTGAAGGTAACCTGGTTTTTTTTTTTTTAGATTTATATATACATGTCCAAGTATTAATCTTCTCTAGAATGTTAAAGAGATTTGATATCTTTTGAAGGTTCCTTGACAAGGAAATACAAATAGCCAAAAGAAAAAAATACATATTCTTAATCTCATTTATAATTAAATAAATGGAAATTAAGACAATAAGGTATAGCTCTTTTGTTCATCAGATGGGTTATTATGGAAAGATCTCGGATAATGCCTTGGAGTACCTAGGGCTTACAAATACAGACATCCTTATACTGAGTGAATGTGCAATGACATGACCATCTCAGGGGATGATGTAACAAGGCCTGCTAAAATTTTAAATGTATATAGTTTCAGAGCCAGTGATCTGCCTTCAGTTACTAAATTTCTTTTTTTCAGTAGCACTTGCTGCTTGCACAAGGTAAGTGCTTACTAACAAAGTAACGTGTGTGCATGTGGGTGTATGTATGAGCACTGTTGGAAAGAGTCAAGTACCTGTACGACTATTAGTGAGAGAATGGCCAACTAGCTTATAGCTGCCCACACAGTAGGGCCTTTTGTAGTGATCAGTCATGAAGCGACTACATGTATATGTGCTGATGTGGAAAAATTTTAACTTGCTATGACATTCACCAACAGTGAATTTGGCCTAACGGTCTTACAACATGAACTTTTCTGAGTGTGTATGTATGTGTATGTGCATATATATTCACCTGTATGAGCCCAAACGATTTCTGAAAAGATGCAGGATAAATATTAAAAAAAAATTATCGCCTCTGGAGAATGGGAAGGGAGATCAGGAAGTAGATTTTACTTTTCACTCGATACATCTGAGTGTGATTTATCCTTTTGTTGAATTGTCATTGCTGCTACTTTTGTTGTTATACAAGTCATCTATTTTTTTTTAATGTTTATTTATTTATTTTTTTTCCATAATATTTTATTGTCAAATTGTTTTCCATACAACACCCAGTGCTCTTCCCCTCAAGTGCCCTCCACCATCACCACCACCTGTCTTCCCCCCTCCCCCCTCCCCCCCAACCCTCAGTTCATTCTCAGCTTTCAATAGTCTCTCAAGTTCTGCATCCCTCTGAAATCACACCGTAGATAAGATACTGAGGACTTATGTGAACTGAGGGCTCCATCATGTCCCCAGAGCGCTGTGGCCACACTGCCCCTCTCCAGACACCACTAGGCAGCTATTCAATATGGAAATCAATTGGGGACCTGGAGAACGGGAAGGAGAAAGCAGTTCTCACCAAAGACCAGAATTTGTGGGATGGTGGTTATATAAAATTGTGGGTCTCCTTTGAGTTTTACTTCACCTTGTAAAATACTAGTCTGTGGTTCATTTCGGCAAGAGTTTTTGGGTATTTTCACAGTTGGTTAAAGGGCCAAGGTTGTTTTTCCCCAGTGAAAGAGATTAGTCCTTATGCAAGTTGTTACAAGGTTACTTACTCATGCAAATAGACAATGAGCCCAGTAATTGTCCCCTGTCCATGCCAGCACGGATCACCAAACAATACGGAAATACTCATGTCGCTAGCATGGCTGTTCATTTCAGAAGTGAAAGGGAGGAGCAATAAAGTTTAAACTTGGTATTACAGGTTTTCTTCCAAGGTCATGTTTACAGATGCATATAAAAATAGAACTGTGCATCCTGTGTAACTTCTATGTGAAGAATTCTGATAAAAGTTCTGTCCTTTCATTTGAAAATCACATATACAAACATACGGCATACAATTTCAGGGAGTTGGGGAGGTTCTCACATGCCTGCATTAGCCCTCCAGGACTCCGCTGACCCTTGAAGTCCTTCTTTAAGATGACATGATTACACAGATAAGGACGTTTATTAAGTCAACAGATTGGTCAGTCTCTGAGCTTTGTTTTATACACAGAACCAAATAAAATATGGCTTTTCACAGAGCTTTCAATCAAATGGTTTAGTTAACATATTTTCTAACGATATGCATTGCATACACAAATACACAAATGCATCTATATTAGGTGAATCAGTAGAATATAAGTTGGTTTTTTATTGTTTTAGTGCACTGGGTACATACAATGCATTTGTGCAGGTGCATTCACTCACACACACACACACACACACACACACACACACACACACACACGAGATACTTAAACAGTAAAATCTTTATACCTGGGATGAGGACCTGTCAATTTGTCTGGAGTTAAATTCAGGGGCCAATAGCAAATGCCACATCCAATAAATACATTCAAAATTTTCTAATAATAATTCCTGAGATGGATTGTAATTGACGTTGCCTCCCAAGGCAGAGAGGTAAGGCAAGGAAGAATAACATCCTTGTCACAGCATAAACTAAAGGCATCCAGATTCTAGAGCACAGTGGCAAAAATGTCTCCCCTGGTCATAGACCATCACAGAGCAAATGCTTTCCAGAGCTTATATGTCCTCAACTGTGGGGACGTCAGTTGAAACAGAAATAAATTATAAAATGTAATCTAAGGATATTGGAAATAAGACTAAAACCAAACTTTGAATATCAAGCCCAGATAAGTATTTGTAAGCCTCCCTATGGGGATGAGACAAATTAGCTAGTATGGGATTTTTCCTGTGTCAAAATGACAAAATTCCTGAATCTATTAAAATCAGAAAGAAAGAAGTTATTCAAAGTCAAAAATACTGAGTTGATTTGGTGTATACCCTATAAGATGCAAGACCTGGAATATAAATAATGGGTCCCACATACTTAAGTTGTGTCCTAAATAATACTGAAGGCACAAGAAAACAAGAAGGGTCTTAATCAGAGAATAGGGAGAGAGGTGACATCAGACATTGGAATTGCTAGAGCCACTAACCAGCCTGGAAGCTGAGTTGAATAAATATACTCTCCGCTATGTTTGCCACTCTGATCTCTCTGTGGTTTTTCCTACTCTCCTCTTCTTCTCTGTTTCTTTGACCTAAAGCAAGTACCTTGAGGAAGAGGAAGGGGAAGGAACAGGAAGAGAGAGAGAGCACGTACAAAGGTGGGGGGAGAGCAAGAGAGAGGGACGGAATATGATACTGAGAAAATCTCATTTTTTTATACCCAGTCAGGTCAGGCATTATGCTTGGATCCTTTATTTCAATTGGTAGATAATTTCTTTTTTCCTGTTTTGTTTTGACAGGGATAACTTTTCAAATTAAATCCCTTTATTGAATTTTCACTCTTGGGTAGTTTCTGAAGATGCTGCCTTTGCAAAAAAAAAGTAAAAATAAAATAAATAAAACTAGAAGTGATCTATTTCATGCCATGTGGAAGCTGAGCGGGAGATGACAGCCTGGCATTATCAACCCTCATGGCTTCAGGGGGCATAGGAATAATGTTGGGAGAAAGAAAACCTGTGGGTCAGGGAAAGTGACAGCTGTATTGTTTTCAGGAGAGGAGGCTATGTGCATTAGATGCCACAAGCCAGAAGCAGTATTATCCCCAAAACCTTGAACATGAAAGCAATCTGGGATGTTACCAATTCCATCTGTAGCTTCCTAAACAGGAAGTGCAGTCATGGGAGACAGACCCTAAAGCTCTTTCATTAGGTTTTCATTATGGGACTTTGTTACTCCAAACATGTTCCACTGACCCGCAGCATTGGCTTCACCTGAGAGCATATTAGGAATGCAGACTCTTGGGCTCCCACTGAATCAGAATCCACATTTGAACTAGATCCCTAGTTGGGTCATGTTACATCCAAGTTTGAGATGCCATGCTCTAAAATTTTCTGACAACTTAGGAAATGACTTGGTAACCCTGACAATTGGTCAACTACGTGTATTCATTCATTCAACAAATATATATTAGGTTCCATCTACACGTTGACACAGAGGCATGTGCTGAAGACACAGTATTGAACAAAGATACCCATGGTCCCTTCACTCCTAGAACTTAACGACCAGTGAAGGAGAGATGCTGTAATCGAATAATCATGGAAATGGAATGTAAAAGGATTGAGTAATGTCAAGCTGAGATGATCAGGGTAAAGAAAAAGAAGAGTTTTGGACGAAAACAAACAAAATAAGACACTGGTTTAGATTGGGAGTTTTAATATTATTCTATGGTTACACTGTTTGTTATCTTTGAGGGAAACCAAGCACAAGGTCCAGGGGAACTCTCTGTACTAGTGTTCGCAACTTTGGCGTGAGTCTCAAGTTATTTCAAAATAAAAAGTTTAAAGAAATAGAAGTGATGTTTACACCTGGAACATCCATAGTGATTAACCACAATGGATGGGTCAGGGGAGTCAGAAGAGAAGAGCGTATTCCAGGCAGGAAAGCCAGCAGGCCTCAGGGCCTTGGGGTGAGACATAGGACCCTGCACATTCCAAGAGCTGACAGCACGCCCACAGGCCTGCGGACAAGGGGTGACGAGAAGACACAGGGAGATGAGCTAAGGAAACGGGCAGGCACCAGATTCTGCTGGAGCCATAGGTCCGGATGAGAACCATGCACAGCTGTCCTGAACCGTTCTGCCTGAGGAAAAGGTTACTCTGGCTCTTGTGTAGTAAAAACCGGACCTTACCATCCAAGACAACCCGATCCGTTCTACAGCAATGGAGGGGTCACCACCAGAGAGAGCCCCCTGACGAGGTGGGAAAAAAGCTCTTGGCTGCTGAGTTCATTCTGTGTCAGGCATAGTGCTGGGCATATTACGTACGGCCGTCTTGCCTGAATTTCTAAAGGAGGAAGGCGATAGTCAGCTTGGGCCCTGAACTGTACCCCCACTGATTTTGCCAAAGAATATATTCACCCCCCAGAGGGGACACGGAACCTCTGGAGATAAAAATTCTCATGGTGTGTACATAGTAATGAAGTAGGTGTGGTTCCTGGAAAGACTGGGGTGCAGGGGTGAGCTACTTCTTTTAGCTGTAAGCTAGTAAAGTACAGGTATTTTCTGCTTCTGTCTTCAGACGAGCTAAGGGCAAGTGGACAGGTACAGGAAACCGTGAGGACGAAGTTTTGGAATTGTGAGGGATGGGTCTCAGTAATTAGATTACCACCCTCTGGCTGGGCAAGCTCATTGCTCTGCCGTAACTATAGATAGTCAGTGTGCTTTTTCTTCTCTCTACTTGAGATTTCCTTCTCCCCGCTCCGCCCCACTTTCCTACTTCACGCATTCTACTTTTCTCTTTCTTTGATCCCTTTAAACTGTGGTGCCCTAATGCAGGCCTGGTGATACTCCTCTGCTCCTTAGCCCTTCTGGAGAGCCTCTGGGCCAAAAAAGGGAGAGGAAACTCATGTTACTGTTGTTTAAATAAATTAAACTAACTATGCCTTGGTTTCCTCATCTGTAAAATCGGGATACAAGTTGTGGTGGGAGATTCCTTGTGACAAGATACATGAAGTGAACAGCATAATTCCTCGTACAGGGTAAGTGCTCAGTGAATGTTACCTTGTATAAACATCATTATCAGTAACATTTCATTTACAGATGAAGAAGCTGAAGCATAAGCAGCTTTCTCAAGTTATTAAGTTTTCATAATTACTGAGTGAACCTTTGAGTCCTTCAGACATGGGTGTGGATCCTGGACTGCAGTTTTTTTCAGTTTCATGTACCCAAAGCCCCAGTCTCGACACAAAGCACAGCCCCTCCCTGCAGCCGGCCCAACTGGGTTGTTAGAAGCACCGATACACCAGCTAACTAACTCAACTGATGTGTCCTTCATCCTGCACATGACGAGGGACACACAGGATGGTTCTCTTGTCCCCTGTCCTCTCCAAGTGCTTTGTGACGTTCCAGACAAAACAGTGAGATGCTGCCTATCTGGTATCTGATAAAATAAGGAAATTGGAAAAACAAATGAAAACAAAGCAGCAGTAACATAATACTGACAATAACTACAAAAACTTCAGAAAGAAGACGTTGGGGAGCTTTCCCATTACCGGGAAAGAAAAACACCTCGACTGAATGAGAGATGTTGGAAATGATTAAGACAAGTCTGGATCATGAAGGATTTGGATTACTGCCACTGTGATTTCCCTAAGACACAGACTCGGCTCCTGGCAGGTTGACATCACAGAGGAGTGGAATTACTTACGACCATCTATCGTTCTGGCCTCGAGATGCACAAGGTCCGGTTCCTTGTTTGATCCCATCACAGACCTAAAACATGGACAAAGAGGAAAAGGAACACCAACATGAGTGACTCCATATGTGCCTTCGAGAAACTCAGCTGAGCCCACAGACTATTAATGTCCACAGAATTTAAACACCACAGTCCTTGGAATACATCTGCTATGTTTATTTATGCAGCTTGAGAGTAAACTTTTCACTTCAAATAAAGACGACAATGAGACCTTTATTTCAGGAAGGCCGGGCTTACCTCTGGCCAAGCTGCTGTGTGTTATCAGCTCAGACTTGCAAATAAGTCCTACACATGGCATGCGTGTCCTCCTGTGACAATGTCACTGACAGTGTGTTAAACTTTCAAGACTTACCAGGCAGATGCCAAGCAAGCTACTTTCTTTAGCTGGGTAACTTGAACAGCGCTTTACATGAGGGATCTAATTAATTTTTTCATTTGAAATTAGCAGAACTACGTCCTACTGTCCTAAGAACTAGGAATGAATCATGTGAACCAATTGACACAGTGGCCTGTATGCCACAGAATGACTGTTCTCTACATTGCTGAACCAGTGTGAGAGGAAAATGCAGATGGACCTTCCTTGAGGAAGGGTGCTTGAAACCATATGTGTAAGTAAAATAAAATAAAAAGTAAAATAAAAGTCTATTTCAAATGTCTTGGAGGTGCATATTATTTAGTGTAATCTTGCAGTGAGCCATACTAAATAGAAAATAATTATTCTGTTACCTGAGCTATAATAGATAGTCCAATGTTGAATGAAAGAAGGAAGGAAATGAGCAGAGCGAGGGAGGTGGGGAGGGTGGCTTTAACAGTCTGTGAGCCCTTTGAAATAAGTAAATTAATCATTGTCCTCAGGGCATTCCCAGAACTCTTTCCTATTTGGACTCATTTTCTCAGCTCAAAGAGTCTGAGGCATAGCTAGTCTCTTCATCTTAAGAAAAGAAGTCTCCTAACGGCCCTATTATCACTGTCAGTAAGTTTTTCTGATTGATACACGGTCTGAAATTCAGAGTCTATGCTCAAAACATTAAATCCTGCTTTCTTCAACCAGGAAGCAGAAATATCCTGATAAGCGTTTTGTAATTTCCCCCAAAGAGACAGGGGACATGCGCTTGGATGCTTCCCATCACTGGGATCTGAATGTGGGCAGTCGGTGACATTCCGACCATCACTTCAGTTAAATGCTAGAGCTCTTGTAGGGACAGTGGCTCTCCATTTCGCACACTGACCGGGTGACTAGATCCACACCTGACCTCTGTTGACAAGGCCACAGTCATGAGACTGAAAAAGAAACAAGGTCCCCAACATCCTTCAAACTAGAAATCTCAGCAGTTAACTGGTTTTTGTAAATTATTAGCAGGCAGCTGCACGCTGTTCACCTCCTACCTTACCTGCCACCCTGAGTTTCTTCCTTGACATGACTTGCTCCTCTTATTCCCAGGGGAAGGCTGGCATCCCAGAAACGCAGTGTTAAAGCTAGCGTGCAGACCTATCTGCTTGGCTAATGGTGAGTGTCAACGGGAGACGAAATAATTACCCTGCATCCAGTTGCATCTCTCCCTGTGCTCACAGCCCCAAAGCAATAAGAGCAGTTGTCTTTTAAGATCTTTTGTACTATGTCTAAAGGCAGGAGCTGTTGTGCCAAGCGGCAGGTCCCTTCTTATCAATTCACAGAAAGAGACAGGGACTAAACAGAATCATTTGTTTCTCCAGAGTCTACTGTGGCTAACCAACTCCTCTTACCCTATTTTTTCACCACCTGTAGGAAAACAACTGCAACAACAAAATACAACTTTGAAGTCAAACTGAAATGCTCCCAACAACTTTTATTTGCTGATAAGCTCACCCCTTTTCCTAGGAGCCTAGGAGTACCTCCAGATCTGCAGTCGCAGATTTTAAACAATTATTGCTGTTTTTCCTTTGTGGCACTGGTACCGTCTCAGAAGCTGAAGCCAAACAAGGCTAAATGTCTGTGGAGGTGCTGGTTTCAACAGTCCTGTCATTGACCAGACCCCTTGCACAAGCACATCACGGCAGGCGACCACGAAGTATCATTCTCTAGCCCATTTATACATTTTACTTGTAACTGTGGAGTTTGGTGGTTATTTGTGCATAGTAAGACCAATTACTGGGCTTGAAAATGATGGCACTAATAACAACAGGGGGTTGTGGGGGAGAAAATGGGGACAGGATGGTAAAAGGATACAAAGTTTCAGTTATAAGATGAATCAAGTTTGAGGATGTAACATACAACATGAGTACAGTTGATGACACTGTATTATACAACTGGAGTTTGTTGAGAGTGGAACTTAAATGTTCTCACAAAAAAGAACAGAGAAGACATGAAAGAAAACAAAAGGGAAGGGAACAGGGAAGGGAAGGAAAAGAAAGAAGGGTAAATATATGACTCGGTTTGGAAATCCTTTTATACTGTGTATGTTTCTCAAATCATCACACTGTATACTTTACATATAATTTTATTTGTCAAATATACCTCAATACGGCTCAAAAATAGTAGCAAATCAAAAAACAGCATAAACATAAAATTTAATCCAAAATATTTCCTTGGTGATTTCCTTTTCAGAGTGAAATCTCAAAAATGGCTTCAAGTATCACTATCCACCATGATAGTAAGTACTACTTCTGGCATTAAGCACAAAGGGCTGGACAGATGCTTCTAGATGGCCCGGGACATAACCTGTCATGGTTCATAATGGTTTGCTAGATCTCTCTGTATAAATGTCTCTCTTACTTCATTGAGCTCCCATGAGGCAGATGTTCTGGTTTTTTTTTTTTTTTTAAATCACTGAGTTCTCCGTGTTCTCCGTGTTCACCAGAGTATAGAGAAGAATGTTTCCTCAGGAAATATATAGACAGCATTTTCACAATGGTCAGGATCTACTATAATGTTTGATATATTGAGTTGTTCAGTTCTGGGGCTCCCAAAGAACCTCTCTGTCAAGTGAGATAAAAATGTTTGATCCAGGATCCTTTAGTTATATAAAGAGGCAATAAGTGGCTGTACATAACAATCCTTATATTGTCTGCACATCTATTTGGGAAAATGAATTTCCTTCTTGGACTGAATTTCACAGAAGAGCAGGTAAACTTCATGCCTTTGCATGTACTGAGGTCTCGGTCTGGAATTCCCTCTTCTCCTTCTGCCTTCTAACTCTATTTTTAATTTATTTTTTAAGATTTTAAAAAATGTTTATTTATTTTCAGAAAGAGAGATGGAGGGAGAGAGCAAGCATGAGTGGGGTAGGGGCAGAGAGGGAGAAGGAGAGAAAGAATCCCAAGCAGGTTCTGTGCTGTCAGTGCAGGGCCCAGTGTGGGGCTCAAACTTACAAACCATGAGATCATGACCTGAGCCCAAATCAAGAGTCAAACACTTAACTAACCAAGCCATCCAGCTGCTCCTTAACTGTATTAAAAAAATACACACACATACATACTTAGTTTCATGTATAAAATATAGTAATTCAACAATCCTATTCATTTCTTAGGGATAATCAAGGTAAGTGTGCTCCTAATTTCCTTTATCTATTTCATCCATTACCCCACCCACCTTGCCTCTGGCAAACAGCAGTTTGTTCTTTGCATTTAACAGTGTTTTCGGTTTGTTTGCTTCTCTTTTTTTTTTATTTGTTTTGTTTCTTAAAAATTATATATCAGCGAAATCATATATTTGTCCTTCTCTGACTGACTTATTTCATTTAGCATAATACCCTCTAGATCCATCCATGTTGTTGCAAATGGCAAGATTTCATTTCTTTTTTTTATGGGTAATATTCCATAGTATACATATACCACATATTTATCCATTCATCCATCAGTGGACACCTGGGTTGCTTTCATATCTTGGCTATTGGTAAATAATGCTGCAGTAAACTTTACAACTATAAGAATGGTTAAAATAATTTAAAAAGACACAAGAAATACCAAGTGTTGGCAAGGATGTAGGGGGGAATAAAGGAACCCTTTGCACTGCTGGGAGGTGAAGATGCAGATTGGTGCAGCCACTGTGGAAAACAGAATGGTTTCCTCAAAAAATTAAAATAGAATTACCATATGATCTAATATTCCATTCTGGGCATTTATGCTAAGAAAAAGAAAACACTAATTCTAAAACATACAAGTACTTCAATCTTCTTAACTCTTACAGTCTGTGCACTCTTCCAGGCCCAGCAACAGATACGTGAAGTTGAAAATAGACTTTCTGGTGAAGATGCCACCTACGCCAAGTTGGTCACCCCTTCTGAGACTTCCAGAATGATGCACATACTTTTGCACAGCATAAATTAGGCCATGCGTCACCTGGTGACTTCATTTCTTTATCTTTATTAACTGACAGACTCAAACCTTTCTGTATTTCCATGCCAGGAACCAGGCATGCCATGTATAGATAGCCAATAAATGTTTACTGAATGCTTTTAGAAAAAGCAGAAGTATACACCAACATGCAAACATTTATCAATGTATTTATTTTTTTATTAAAAATTTTAATGTTTATTATTGACAGAGAGACAGAGAGAGCAAGCAGGGGAGGGGCAGAGAGCGAGGGAGACACAGAATCTGAAGCCGGCTCTAGGCTCTGTACCATCTGCACAGAGCCTGATGCAGGGCTTTAACCTGTGAACTGTGAGACTGTGACCTGAGCTGAAGTCAGACGCTTAACTGACTTAAACACCAGGCACCGCTATCAACGTATGTGTCTATCTGAAATTTGCCAAGTTACGTAACATCTCTGTACTTTTATTATTTTTTATTGATAAAATGAGGCTAAAACAGATTTCCCTAGAATATATATCTTAAAACACTTAGCTGCTTCCTTGTATAAGCAAGGGCTCAAAAATGCTGCTGAATTTCTTTTTCCCCTTTTTTATTTTGGGAAGTAGGTGGGGAATGTAAATAGTCATCTGAAAATTACAACTAATGTTGGCAATAAAAGCTTCTTGAGCTTTCATGGGTACCCCATGAGCAAAAATTATTTATTAAAGTTATTTATCACCATAAATCAATAGACCACAAAAAAAAGTGAACAGCCCAGAAATCAACTGTATGAATAAATAAAATCACTTTTTTATTCAGTGAAACATTCCACGCTCCTAATATTTGATAAGAATAAGGGCTACAGATTCCCAGTTCTTTTTTTTTTTAATGTTTTATTTATTTTTGATACAGAGAGAGACAGAGCATGAGAGGGGGAGGGGTAGAGAGAGAGAAGGAGACACAGAACCGGAAGCAGTTTCCAGGCTCTGAGCTAGCTGTCAGCACAGAGCCTGACGTGGGGCTTGAACCCACGAACGTGAGATCTGACCTGAGCCGAAGTCAAAAGCTTAACCGACTGAGCCACCCAGGCGCCCCCAGATTCCCTGTTCTTAAGAGCTTTCTAGCTAAAGAAAAGACAGTCATTCCATAGAACAAGAATTCTAATACCCAACATGCTATCTGCAGACATCGGAGGAGTGACCTTTCACTTGTAGATGGAAACCTGGGAGAAGGAAAGTCTTCGAACCCTTTAGAGTAAATGAATTCAATATTCAAGGATATGCAATAATATGATCAGTGGCCAGAAGGGGTAGAAGAACATTCTATTTAGAGATAAACAGCAGACAAAAAGGCCCTAGGTCAGAGAGGATGGCCCATACAGGCATCGACTAGCAAGTCAATAGATCAAATGTTTTCAGAGTAGAGCTGTAGGGATAAAAAGTTAGCCAGGAGTCCAATCATGAAACACCCTGTGCTTTTTATTTGATCCTAAGAGCCATGAAATGCCCCTGAAGTAAGGTAAGTGGGCAAGGCTATAAATAGCTAAAAAGAAGAACCTCCTTCCCCATCTATGTATGTGTGGGTCTCCCCGTGCACGCAAAAGTATAAGGTGAAGGCCTTCAGGCCATGCTACATCCAGCTCTGTTGTTGAAAACAAGACAAAGCCAGCCTCTCACACCTATGCTTCCAGTACCTTAAAGTGGTGTTCACATGCAGGAGTCATTTTTGAATAAAAATCTAAGTGTTACTAAAGTCAAGAATGCAAATAAAACAATCAGTCCCTGATACAGTGCACCGTGATGTTAGCAGTGCATTGTCAGCCTTCTGAAATGCAATCAGCCAAATGCAGCCTTTGTAGACATTTTCTACAGAGAAACTCAGAAATGTCACTAGTTTATCATTCGCTTGGCATTTTGTCTGAGTTTATACCAGTTTAATATAGTGCTCAATAAATGCTGCAGAGCCACAAAATGTCCTGATATAGATAACCGCAGAGCAAGTATTAAAAAATAAACACCGTGACGGGATAGCACCTATTTATTCAGATTTAGAATTGCAGTTAATGGCATAAGGAGGAAGGAACAGGGATCTGCAGAGTAAGAGAGGCTGGGGAGTCGGAAACCTCTGTCTTCTTTTTGTTTTGGAAGGAGCGTCCATGTTCCCACAGGCTCTCTCCATAAACAAAGCCCACAGAGGAAAGTGGTTCTATCTGCCCCAGAGAGAAGGAAGAAATCGCTGCAGGTATTAGTGGCTGGACCCCCTGAATCTCCTCTTCAGTAGCCAAGGGAACCCCCTTCCTCCTAAGACAAAGGTCATCAGGAGAGTCCTGGCTAATGCAATGATTTTTATTCTAGAACAAAGTAGTTTATCCCAAGGTCTCATTTCCTGCCTATCTGGGGAAAATGGGGCTAGGAAAAAAATTAAAAAGCATCCTAAAGGCATCATTTTAGCCTCCATCTCTCTGAATCTTAAGAAACATGCTTGCTTGCTTTCTTCTGGCCTCCACACTGTCACACTTGTTTCCCATAACCAAAGATAGCTGCTACAAATAACAAATGGAGAGGCAGACAAGAATAAATGCTTAGATTCTTAAATGTATAATGGCTACTGGGAATCAACATGGCCAACATCCTTAGGCTCATCAAATTCTGCATTTCGCCATCCCAATCCCCACCCAAGCCAGAACGCCAACTGTTGAGTTATATGATATCAGCAACAAATATGTGTGTGTGTGTGTGTGTATGTACTTGCTTGTGTATGTGTTTATAAGAGCAAAGTGATGAATTGGGTATCCAACTCAGTTAAGGAATATGTATATAAGCTCAGGAAGGCAGTCTGGGGATGAGGATGTCTGTTGAACAAACTGCATGATAGGAACAAAGCTGAACACAGAAAGAAAAATACTGAGCAAAGAGCACTATGTCTCTCCAGACATCGAAACGACCAGATATAAATTGGTCAGGACAAGCTATCATGTCACAATGTTCCCCCTCCCTCTTTGTTCCCTTTCTCTAATTTAATTTAGAAGCTTTGCTTCTAAAATCATTGATTCATTTCCCACTTTCTTATTTCCCCACAGTTTGGGCCCCTCTCCTTACTTTTGTTGTTTCCTGAATACAGATGAGGGGATTTAGACAGGCACCAGAGAAGATGACCACATCGCCAGTGTGGTCCCCAAACAAAAATCATTGTGCCAATAAGATACAGAGAAGTATATTTTAAATGATCAGTTTGGGATTGAGGTAAAGGAGTAGCTTGGAATATTCTTTAATAAGGATTACTTTTATCTTTTTATTTGTTTTAATTTTTTTAATGTTTATTTTTGAGAGAGAGACACAGAGATAGAGAGACAGAGAGAGAAAGAGACAGAGAGAGAAAGAGACAGAGAGAGAGAGAGAGAGAGAGTGAACAAGCAGCAGAGAGGGAGAGAAAGAGGGAGACACAGAATCCAAAGCAGGTTCCAGGCCCTGAGCTGTCAACACAGAGTCTGATTCGGGGCTTAAACTCACAAACCATGAGATCATGTGCTGAGCTGAAGTTGGACGCTTAACCGACTGAGCCACCCAGGTGTCCACCCTTTTTTTTTTTTTTTTATCTTTTTAAACTGTTAGTGCTATCTTACTCTATGCATTTTTAGCCACTTGTAAATTTTACTCTAATATATCTAAGAGACTGTTCCATGACAGACCATAAAATTAATGACATCGATCTCTACTTCATTGCAATTTATTAAATGAAAATACCCAATTTGCCTATCTATTGTCTATTGATTGACCTGAAACAAAAATGTATACTAAAGGGGAAAAAAACTCCACCAGAAATACATGGACAAAATTTATCACTGTAGTCAACTCTGAGAGGTTTTATAATTGGGGGTGACAATCGCTTCTCGGCCTTTTGGCTAAGATCAAGTATAATTGGGGGTGACAGTCAAAGAGATCATTATCCCTATCAGTGATTTAATTTTTACAAGGAATATGTATTTATGCATTACTCTTATCATTAATATTAATAAGCCTGAATAATTATAAACAATAAAAATGCTTCTTTCATCTGGAAAACAAAGTCTATGAGGAGACATAACCAATGTGTACGAGTCAAAAAAGGGACTGAGAGAAGCAATTAGTGAGCTTATCATGGAAAGGAGATCTGGAATTTTCTAAACCCCAGAGCACCTGCAAGTCTGCCACCATCTTACTAAGAGGGCTTGGGAGGCTAATGCCGGGGAAGAGCAGTGGTGAGGAAATGCAGCGCTGAGGACTCCAGGGTGTGGGTGTGTGTGTGTGTGTGTGTGTGTGTGTGTGTGCCTGTGCATGTGTGTGTTGATCTTAAACTCAAAGTGAGAGGAGGAAGGTGTGACTGTCCAGCTTGTGACTAGAAGGGCCACATTAAGAGAGGACAAGGAGAGGACAGAACCTTGCCACTTCCCCTTTCTTTACGTTTCTGTTAAGGGCAAAAGACTTTAGTGAGAAGAGCAAGTAAGTAAAGGAACTGAAACCTGAGCATTTTGTTGCTGGAGATAATTTGGCTCAGTGAAATTATATTCTAGAAGAAAAGTCCAAAAATAGCAAACTTCACAGTTTCTGTTTGAACATACCAAGGGAGGGAAACAAAAATGAGCACATGTCAATATATGATGATTCGTTAGTTGTTAAGATGAGGAAATGCACTAAGGTGCTTATACTTTAACTCTAGCAAATATACACAAAATAGAAAGTAAAACAGGAGCAAAAAACCCAGGAAATGAAATATCTTCTCCCTACATCTGAATGAATCATCTCTTACACCCCCGAGGTGCTGCGGTGGGTAACTCACCATGGAGACTACTGTTCTAGACTAAGGATTCCTGGGTATTCCTTAGTAATTAAACCTCAGAGGGGCAGACAGCTGATTCTCAATTAAGACTTTTAGTGAATTAATTAATTAATTCAACAAATGTTTACTGAATACCAGACAATGTACCAGAGGAAGTTCGAATGTGCTAAGAGTTTAGTAGGGAATTAAACAGGATAATCCCTGCACTTCATGAAGTTCCATTTCCATGCAGAAGACTGGGAAGATATAAATAAACATAAATATATATCAGGTGGTGATAACATTTCTTGAGAGTTGTATAGGAAAAGATATATACAAACTATAAGAAGCATTAACTACATCAAAAACACCACTGTCGTATGGTGTTGATCAATGGCTGGTGTCCATCTGTTAAGTGTAGAATTGATACTACACAGGGCTTGCAAGGCTGTGCCCTCATTGGCTTCCTGCTCATCAACTGTCAACAACTTGGATAAGAACACCTATTGTGTGTCTACAAAATTCACACATGACACAAATTGAGGAAAAATAATGATGAGATAAGAGAAAGGCAGTGGTAGCTCTGAAAGCAATTTACGTGCCTAAGGGCACAGAGCTAATAGATGACACAATCAGATTGGAACTTAGAATTTCTGATTTTTCTACAGTTCTATGTATCATCCATAAGAAGAATGTTAAAAATAAGACTTCATAAAAAAACTGTTCTGAAGAGTAAAGAGTAGGTGAAGCTATCACTATCAACAACAGTATAAATTAAGGGATCCTTTTGAGATGAAAAGTCCGTTAGAGGTTAACTAATTCAAACACTATAAGTCCCAATTAAGGAAATGAAGGCTTCAAGTGAGCAAATACTTTGTCCAAGGTCATACCACTCAGATAGTATCAAGGTTGAAACTACTAACCCAGGTTCTTAACTTACTCCAATGATCTTTCTCATGAAAAACAATTCCTTTTCTTTTTACTCCTTAGTGTCTCAGAAAAGATGGTATTAACTCCAAAGATAATGTGTGTTTCTTATACCAAAAAGGTAAGGAGAAATGACGGGGAAACTTCAGAAAATCTGACATCCTGTGCTGCTATGGCTTGAATGATTTGTGTTCCCCCTAGCCCAAATTTATATGTTGAAACCTAACTTCCAAGGGGATGGTATAGGATGTGAGGCCTTGGGGCCCTGGGGAGGTGATTAGTGTCCATATAAAAGAGACCAGAGAGGGCCCCTTGCCCATTCTACCGTGTGAGAACACAGCAAGGAGGTAACCAACCATCTGTAACCCACTCAAGACGGCCTTCATCAGACCCCATAACACGGCATCCCGATCTCAGACTCCCAGCCCCCGGAACTGTGACAGTAATTTCTGCTGTCTATAAGCTATCCATCCTGTGGTGTTTTGTTAGAACAACCCCAATGGACTAAAGCATGTGTGGTGGGCATTAGGGTAGTGTGGACCCAGGCATGTGTGAGCAGGCTCCATGTCCTAGAATCTGAAATATCCTGGAAATTAGGTTTAGTTTAGATCCTCAAATATCAGGGGGACTAAGTGTGAAGGTGGCATCTCTGCAAGTACTTGAAACATGACAGTAAGTTCTGACAATTCTGAGTAACACAGTGTTAGTCTCCACACTGGACCGGCAGGTCCCTGGCCCTTCCCTAAGCCTGGTTTAACCATTCTTGGATAGCTCTGCTTTAATTTCTGAGCCTATTATGACACAAAAACATTCCCTTGTTTCATTGCTTGGTATTGATACTGCAGAAAAAATATTCCAAGCAGCTACGGCTTACAAACCCCTCAATGGAGAAGGGAAAGTAACCCAGTCAGTAAAGCATGGAGGGAAGCAAGGACAGAATCCAGTTAGACACAGGAAGAAACCAGATTCATCACAGCAGGGGCACAAATTCCTGGGGGGGGGGGGCGTGTCACACTGTAGCTAGTCTCTCCAGGACTCTGCTTACTTACAAAGAATTTCTGGAGTTCTGAGTACAAGGTGTCCAGTGATTTGGAACTGGGCAAACACAGTGATGATACCCTGTGAAAATACTTTGAAGGCCAGTGCCAACGTGCTTTTGAACTTGTATTAACTGCTTGGCTGAGGAAACTAATGCGATGATGGAAAGCATAAAACATACATTTAATTTTTTTAAATTAATAATCCGTTCTGGGTGCAAATTTTAAAGGTAGAGCCAAAAACATCTCAGCGTGACAGAAAGAGAAGAGAGGAAGCAGAGAGGGGAAGTCAGAATGGAGAGGAGGGAAAAGAGCAGAAGGAAGAGGTCATGAAAGAGGAGATAGGGAAGGGCAGGCAAGGAGAAATAGAGGTCTGGATGGAAGTGTGGAGACTTGAAAAGGATGAAGAGAGGGGCAGGAAAGGAGAGATTCCGTCCAGTGGCTACTCTGCAGGTCACCAAGCTTTCCTGTCCTTTGTCTCCTGCCACTACCACCACCCACCCTCAATTCCTCCAGCTGGAAAATACGCTTGACTGCTCTATTATTATTATAATTGGCATAATTTATCTAAATAACAGTGCTTTTAATTTTTTTATTATTTATTTTTGAGAGAGAAAGACAGCATGAGCAGAGGAGGGTCAGAGAGAGAGAGAGACACAGAATCTGAAAACAGGCTCCAGGCTCTGAGCTAGCTGTCAGCACAGAGCCCCATGCAGGGCTCAAACCCAAGAACTGTGAGATCATGACCTGAGCTGAAGTCGGATGCTTAACCGACTGAGCCACCCAGGCGCCCCAAAATAACCCTGCTTTTAGAAATCTAATTATAAAAATAATATGTGTTCACTTAAAACATAATGGAAAGTGGACCAAGGTATACAAAGGAAAGTAAAACATTCATGGAAACAATCACCTTTAATATTCTGTTGTTGATTCTTTAGGGTACTTTTTCTACGCTGCTGTAGGCATTTCTTTTTTAAGAAACAACTTTTGCATAACATTGGAATACTGGAACATAGCATAATGTACCATATTATTGGAGTGTACTATTTTGCCGGCTGTAACAGTATTCTGTAATTTACTTAACTGATAGGCTGACTGCCAAGTACCGGTAGTGTCTATACATAATACTGTGCCGATTATCTTTGTAGGGAAATATTTGCCTGTCTCTCTAATCACTCGATTTATTAACAGGCAGAATTATTAAAAGACGGAATTCCACTAACTCAAAGAGAATGAGCATTTAAGACTCCTGTTAAACTGTCCAATTGTCCTCCAGAAAATTTATATAAATTACACTCCTAAGAAGAGCATATGAAGGGTCCATTCCCCAAGTTCCTCACCAAAGCGAAGTATCATGTTCTTTAAAAAGTCTCTCCTGGGGTGCCTGAGTGGCTCAGTCGGTTGAGCCTCCGACTTCGGCTCAGGTCAGATCTCACATTCGTGGGTTCGAGCCCCGCGTTGGGCTCTGTGCTGGCGGCTAGCTCAGAGCCTGGAGCCCGTTTCCTGCGTTGTGTCTCCTGCTCTTTCTGTCCCTCCCCCTCTCATACTGTGTGTCTCTCTGTATCAAAAATAAATAAAACATTAAAAAAAAGTTTAAAAGAAAAGGAGAAATACTATATTTAAAAAAAAATAAAAAATAAAAATAAAAAGTCTCTCCTTTTAATAGTTTAATAAATGATATATCTTTTTTTATTTCTAATTTGTGAGACTCAACATTTTCATTTTGTCTTTTTTTTTTTCTTTATGGATTACCTATCATGTTCATGGGACTTATATCCACAGAGATGTTTTGATTCAAGTTTTCATTTGTAAAATGGATAAATTGTTTGGATATTTACCCATTTATTGTACTCTCTTTTTAATATATTTTTAATAGGTTAAGTTTGGAACCTGAATTATTTGTTTTGGTAATTAAAGCTTTTTTTTTTTTTTTTTTTTTAGTAATCTCTATACCCAATGTGGGGCTCAAACACACAACCCCTATATTAAGATTACATGTCAGATGGAGCCAGCAAGGCACCTTTGTTTTGGGAATTAAAACCGCTATTGAACAACAGAGGTCCGTACTCCTTCACAGAAGATTGGTTTTTGGTATGAAGCAGCAAATCTTGCTTTTTTCCTCTGGTGAACACAAAGAAGATGAGGAAAGGAAGAAGTGTGTGTGTGTATGTGTGTGTGTGTGTAATGATGAGTACCTCTAAGTCATCCTTCTGATGGTGAAGGTAGTGTAAGATGTTGAACTGAACAAACTGCGGGAGCCTAAAACAACAGCAGAATCCCCTCCTCCAGGACCAATAAAGGAGTTGTGTCAGTAGGAAAGAGCATTTCCTTCTGAGATCTTCATCCCAGGGAAGACCCTAAAATATTCCTTTCTTTTTTTAATTAATTTTTTAATATTTATTTATTTTTGAGATAGAGAGAGACAGAGTATGAGCAAGAGAGGGGCAGAGAGAGAGAGGGAGACACAGAATCTGAAACAGGGTCCACGCTCTGAGCTGTCAGCACAGAACCTGATGTGGGGCTCAAACCCACGAACTGTGAGATCATGACCTCAGCCAAAGTTGGACACTTAACTGACTGAGCCACCCAGGGACCCCTAAAACAGTCCTTTAAAAATGATTTTATTAGAGCCATCTCTCCTTTAATTAGCAAGCAGCACTTTAAAGGCATATTAGGGTCTAACAGGGATTGTGTTCCGACTAGCCCAGAGCAAGGGCACAGAGATACCTAAAGAGAAAACAAACATCATCCAGAATTAGGCTTATTCACCATCTTTTCTGGTCACCTTGTTGGCTGAGCAACTAATCAAAGATATAAATAAATAAATGATCAAGATGGGACAATTATTCCTTACAGGAGAATTCCAGTTAATACCGATAATAAGAAATGACCAAAATAAGAAATTACCATCACAATCGCACAGAAATAACTGCTACAGGCAAGATCTACTGATGCATACTAAAATTAGTGGGCAAAATGCATAGCCTCAAAGTATCTTTCCCAAAATATTTATTAATTATTGTGGTGTTTTCAACGTATGTTCATAAAATTTTTGATACTCTTCTTGCCAAGAGTTGCAGCTTAATTATCTTCCCTTGAGAACGTACTGGACTTAGTAACTTGCTTTTAACAAATAAAGTATGCAACAGGAAAAAGAGTAATTCTGCAAAAGAGAAACCTGGCAGACCCTACTTGAAGTGGTCAAGGTTAACATCATAGCTAATAAGACATGCTGATACACTGTATTGTTTGGTATGATGTCATGAGAAGGGCACATCGTTCCTGGGATAGTCTTCCCAGCAATCTATGACCCTGTAATCATGAGAAAATATTGGACCAACCCAATTTTGGTTAAAATATCTGACTAGTACTCTTCAAAATTGTCCAGGTCATCAAAGACCAGGAAAGACTAAGGACCTGCCTCAGATCGAAAGACACTAAAATATATGACAATTAAGTGGGATTTTGGAAAATAAGGACATGAGTAAAAAATGTGGGGTAATCCAAATCAAATCTCCAGTTTAGTTGACAGCCTTTAACCAATATTAATTTCTTAGTTGGAAATACTGCTCCATGGTTACAAAACTTGTTAGCTTAAGAGAAGTTGACTGAAGATTATATGGGAACTTTCCATTCTATGTTTGCAATTCTTTAATTCTAAAATTAATTTGAAGTAAAAAGTTAGGGGAAAACTATACTCAAATCTCCCAAGGAGGTACTCAATTAGAGGAAAACTACTATAAATAGGAAAGTAATGTGTCCTTTCTAAGTCATTGTTATCACATGGTACAGATGGGTCATGTCATTCTATCACATAAAGTGGGTAAAGTACTGTAGCATTCCAACTAGTGTAAGTTTATGATTCACAGATTTCAACAATCACAAAAATAAAGTTATACTATGTAAAAAATGATTAGATTGGAAAAGTGGCTCTTATTACTGAGATGTTCTTACTCTTCCTTTATTTAGAAGTAGAAAGCAACATGGATGGCCAGAGTTTTTCCTGATTCTAGAGCTGCCCTGGTCACTGGGAAGAGTCTGATTGCAGCTGACAACATAAATCTTTTGGCCCAGGAACTGTTGAAGTATGAGAGGGAATGTAAATCTCTGGCCAATGTGGCTGTATGCTGTGTCGGCTTTGGGTTCCTCTCTCTTAAGCACATTGTTTTCCTTGGCTACTAAATTCAGGAAGGCTAACTGCTCATAGGAGGCACAGTCTGGAAGAGCTAGTTTGTTCTCTGGGTTAGCGATGCAGAAGCTATCCCAGGCACATAAATATTCTAACAAGTTTCATCTTGTCACAATAGAGTCATAAAATTGCTCTGTTCAGCACATGATAATGGCTTTGTAATTCAATTATTGGTAGAATTTGTCTTCTGGTATTTATCTACCTTAAACTTCAGGCACTCATGGAAAACCCTTTACCATAAATTTCATAAATGCTGCAGCAGGTTCTGTCCTCCACCCCAGGGCACATCTTGCCATGCCTGTGAAAACCTTGACAGCGTTCTCTAAATTATGGAATTGCTTCGTTTAGAGATGTTGATGTTTTAAGTGCCTGAGTCGAACGATAAAAACCAGTGGGACAGGTCCATTTCCTCTGGTTATTCTCTGTAGAGAAAGAGAGATCCTGACAAAGTTCATTCTCAATCCAAAAGGCTGTGTTTAGGGGTGCCTAGGTGGCTCATTTGGTTGAGTGTCCGGCTTTAGCTCAGGTCATGATCTCACAGTTTGTGGGTTCAAGCCCCATGTCAGGCTCTGTGCTGACCACTAGCTCAGAGCCTGGAGCCTACTTTGGATTCTATGTCTCTCTCTCTCTGCCCTTGTTCATGCTCTGTCTCTCCAAAATAAATAAAATGTTAAAAAAAAAAAAAAAGCTGTGTTGCTGTGTTTAGCCATTTATCTAGGACTGTGTAGAAGTGATTCCCACAACCCACAGGAGGTCATATGTGACAGCTTCAAAGTTCTCTAAGAATCCTGATAAAATTCTTAACACATTCATAAACACATCAGGGCTGGTCGGCTACATGGACTCACCGGCCAAAGAGTTGGTTTTAGGATCTTCCTTTGTCCATTCTGCCTTTCTTTCCTACCATGTCAAATAAAGCAGTTCCTGGGTCTTCTCTACCATTCTGCTTAGAATTTACCATCCCACATCATATTAGTTACCTATTAAGACAACCTTATCTAACTTTTGATTTGAAAAGTAGAAATCTATGGCTGCCTCATCCCCATATTCATTCTTAAATTTTCACATATTCAATAAATACATATTGAGGACCTATTTTATCAATTCCAAATTGCTAATTTTCTTCATTTTAACATCTTTTAAATCTGTAGGTATCTAATAATCATTGAAATGATACTGTTTAGGGGTGCTGGGTAGCTTAGTCAGTTAAGTGTTTGACTTCGTCTCTGGTCATGATCTCATCGTTTGTGGGTTTGAGCCCCGCATCAGGCTCTGTGCTGACAGCTCATGATATATGGTATGTGGCAGGGAGTGTTCTAGGCATTTCACTGTATTAGTTCTTTGGTCAATTTCTTCTCATCTTTGGCCTATCAGCAGTCAAGTCTCTGTCCTTAAAATCTTTCCCCAGGAACTCCCGTCACCATAACTGAATATGAATATTTGTCTCTGTCCTTTATTTTTTTCCTTCTCCTCTTCCCATTTCTCAATGTTTTAACATAAGATGAGTTAATAGTGGCTGACCTTACTTACATCTTGGTATTTTGGTTACAGAATACAAAAAGGGGAAGCATGACTCAGCTAAAAGAGGAATATCACCTGAAAACAATGTGACATATGCAATTTTTCTCATCTTTTTGGGGAGGCATTTATCACATTTTAAGTTTTATGGGGGACAATTCCATCACTGTTGGGTGAAGCATAATTATGTTTTTGTTTTTATTTGGAGATTATATATCGTTTTACAAGATGTGCCAGGTTCCAAGTTTTCAAGGGGTAGGCTGCGGTGATTTTGTATTGGATCAACTTGCCCAATCAATAACCATATTTCCCAGAGTCTCTATAGTTTCTGATTAGAAGTGACCAAAAGGAAGTATGTATGAGAGGAAGACAGGAGGGAAGCAGCAGCCATTTCATTCTGAAGGTCATTTTGGTTCAAGGTGCCAAGAGGCAGCGTAACAGTTCTGGCAAGTTCTGGTCTGGTCTGTCCTTACTCTTCCTTTCCCAAGTTCTATCTCCAGCTATTCTTCCATATTGCCAACCTCACATCCTCAGCCCCTATGCCAGATGCTGGTTTTTAACTTCTAGAGGGGGTCCTGCTACAGTCCGAACTCAGCAGCTTGCAAACTCCTCCAGGACAGAAACTGTGTTCACAGCCAGGTTCACAGCCAGTAGTCAGATCTAAAAATTACTCACTCAATTGATATAAATTAAATGAATTGAGTAACAAGGGCTTCTAAATAATTGAGAAGCTATAAAATTAAACACTAAGCTGTTTCTATCCATAGTTCCTGACTCTGGGGCAACAGGAAAGTAAACTACATGTCTACATTAAAAATTCCCACTGAATTCACAAATCAATCAACTTGATACCCCACATTAATAATACCACACATTAATAAAATAAAGTATGGGGACCATTTGATTCTGTCAACAGAGAGAGAGAAAGCATTTGACAACAGCATCCTCAACAAAGCAGGGATAGATGGAACATACCTCAACATCATAAAGGTCATAGATTACCTATACCTAATATCATCCTCAAGGGGAAAAACTGAGAGCCTTTGCCTTTCCCCTACAGTCAGAAACAAGACAAAGGTGTCAACTCTCACCATTAATATTTAACATAGTCCTTGAAATCTTAGCCTTAGCAATTAGACAGCAAAGGAAAGAAAAGGCACCACACTGGCAAGGAAGAAGTTAAACTTTCACAATTTGCAGATGACATGATACTCTACATAGAAAACCCAAAAGGCTTCACTCAAACATTGCCAGAACAAATACGTGAATTCACCAAAGTCACGGGACATAAAATCAATGTGCAGCAGTCTGCTGGATTTCTATACACCAATAATGAAGCTGCAGAAAAAGAAATCAAGGAATTGATCCCATGTGCAATTGCACCAAAAACAATGAGGTATCTAGGAAAAAACCTAACTAATGAGGCAAAAGATCTGTACTTGAAAACGAAAGAACACTTAAGAAAGAAGCTGAAGAGAACACAAATAAATGGAAAAGCGTTCCGTGCTTATGGTTTAGAAAAACAAACATCGTTGAAATGGCTACAGTGCCCAAAGCAATCTACATATTTGATGCAATCCCTGTTAAAATACTACCAGCATTTTTTGCAGAGCTAGAACAAAACATCCTAAAATTTACATGGAACCACAAAAGACACCCAAGGGTCAAAGCGATCCTGAAAAATAAAAACCAAACTTGAGGCATCATAATTCTGGATTTCAAGAAATATTATAAAGCTGTAGTCTCCAAGACAGGATGGCACTGCCACAAAAACAGACACACAGATCAGTGGAACAGAATAGAAAACTCTATGATCAATTCATCTTTGACAAAGCCAAGAAGAATACCCAATGGAAAAAAGACAATTTCTTCAACAAATGGTGTTGGGGGAAAACTGGAGGCAATAAGCAGAAGAATGAAACTGGGCCACTTTCTTACACCATACACAAAAATAAATTTAAAATGAATGAAAGACCTAAATGTGAGATAGAAAACTATCAAAATCCTAGAGGAGAACACAGGCAACAACCTTTGACATCAGCCTGAGCAACTTATTACTAGACAGGTCACTGAAGACAAGAGAAACAACAACAACAAAAAAAAAACATGAAAGGTTGGGGCTTCATCAAAACAAAAAGCTTCTGCATATGAAGAAAACAATCAACAAACCTAAAAGGCAGCCTAGGGAATGGGAGAAGAAATTCGCAAGTGACATGCTGGATAAAAGGTTAGAATCCAAAATCTATAAGGAACTTAACAAACTCAACACCCAAAAAAGAAATCATCCAAGGAAGAAATGGGCAGAGGACATGAATAGACACTTTTCCAAAGAAGACATCCAGATGGCTAAGAGACACATGAAGATATGCTAAACAATTCATCATCAAGGAAATACAAATCAAAACCATAATAAGATACAACATCACATGTGCCAGAAGGCTAAAATTAACAACACAAGAAACAAATGTTGGCAAGGATGTGGAGAAAGAGGAACACTCTTGCATTACTGGTGGGAATGCAAACTGGTATAACCACGCTGGGGAACAGTTCGGAAGTTCCTCAAAAAACTAAAAATGGACCTACTCTACGATCCAGCAATTGCACTCTTAGGTATTTACCCAAAGGATCAAAAAAGTAGAGATTCAAAGCGGGTACATGCTTGCCAATGTTACAGAAGCATTATCAACAATAGCCAAAGTATAGAGAGAGCCCAAATGTCCGTCGATTGATGAATGGATAAAGATGTGTACACACACACACACACACACACACACACACACACACAATGGAATACTAGTCATCAACAAGAATGAAATCTTGCCACTTCCAATGATGTGGATGGTGCTAGGATGCCTTATGCTAAGCTAAAAAAGTCAATCAGAGAAAGACACATATCATATGATTTCACTCATATGTGGAATTTGAGAAACAAAACTGATGAACATAGAAGAAAGGTGGGGGAGAAGAGACAGGAAAACAAGCCACAAGAGACTCTTAAGGATAGAGAACAAACTGAGGATTGATGGAGGGAGGTGGGGGGTGGGATAGATGGGTGATAGGTATTAAGGAAGGCACTTGTTGTGATGAGCACTGGCTGATGTACGTTAAGTGATGAATCACTGAATTCTACTCTTAGAACCAATATTGCACTATGTGCTAGCTAAAATATAAATTTAAAAAATCCCACTGAAAATATAAACTGTAAATTTTGATATCAAAATGAGGTTGCCACATTCCAGGAACGAATGCCCAACTCTTCCCTATTCCTCTTTTAGATGACGGTTAATATTTACTCATCATGTATTATATGTATCTAGAGTTTAACCTGAGTTCCCTTTTTAATCCTGATAAGTATATACAACCCTACATAGATACATAGATGAAGACTGTAAGGCTGAAAGAAGTCAGTTAAATAGCTCATACTCACACCCCTTGAGAACAGGATTCTAGCAAAGTCATTGTGACTCCAGAGCTCTCACCCGTAAACACTAAACACCATCTCTTATTGACTGAAGGCAACACACAAAAGTGACATATGGTTGAATGAACAAGAGAAACCACATAAACAGACACAGTATAAACCTAGCAGCTCCTGAACTTGAAGACTAAGTGAAGTCTGATCACTAGGGCATAAGTCAATTTCTTTTAATATTGTTCTAAATTAGGAAGCTATAATTATGAGATTTCCTCCCTCTCTCTTGCACTCAGGTATCATAATAGTTCTTTGTGGGAATCTGGAGACATGATGAAGGCTCAGCTGCTCAGAGATGGAGAAGCCGCAGCCCATTGAGACAGAAAATCATCAAGATAAGGAGGACAGGGATCAATGATAGCCATTAGTGAATGAAGGCCATGAGAAAAGTGATGGGCTCACACGAGCAGCAGGGGGAACTTAACTTAATTTGTAGGGAAAACTTGCTAATCATATGGAGAGATTACGAAGTGCAGGAAAGTGCAAGAGGATTGGAAAATGGCACTCACGTGGAGATCATTAACAGAAGAAAAAAAAAGATTAAACATCAGTCCTCTCAAGTATAATGAAAATTCTCTTATCTAGCACTCACAGCATAGGTACCAAATATGCCCCTGTGCAGCTCTTGGTAAGTGATCTCAAGGATGACTTCCTGCCTCTTCTCCCTACTCCTTACCCAAACCACAGACATGGTTCAGCTCAGAGAGTAGGTGGGCAGGGGGGTCACGACCAGAAAAGACTATCTGGGGGGAAGAGGAAAAGTATAAGAGAAGAGACAATAAAGTCAATATTGCCAAGTGGTGGTCCAGGGTTGTTCTCCTGAGCCCATACTCAGAAGTGTGTAAAGGATCTGTCGGTTGGGCAGTCTGGGGCAGAACTCCCCATGAGGGCAGTCTAGGGTGCAGTCACCTCATCCGTGCTTACACAGATCTCATTATCCCTTAGGAGAGCCTATTAGATTAATAAAAAATAGCCTATCACATAGAAAAGCGTTCCCTTTACTGATCTAGAATTCTTCTCCCTTCAATATGTACTTAGATGGCTTAGAAGTCTAACTTTTTCTTTTTTTTTTTAAGTTTATTTATTGACTTTGGGAGAGAGATAGCACAAGTGGAGGAGAGGCAGAGAATGAGAGAGATCCCCAAGCAGGCTCTGTACTGACAGTGCAGAGCCCAATATGGGGTTTGAACTCACAAACTGTGAGATCATGACCTGAGCCAAAACCAAGAGTCGGATGCTTAACTGACTGAGCCACCCAGGCGCCCCAGAAGTCTAATCTTTCCAGGCTGGAAGGAGATACAGATGATCTATTATGGCTCCCCCAATTAACAAATGGAGTCCATTCAAGATGTGTTTCAATATGGACGTGTTTGTGGGTTTATGTGTATACATATACATACATGCGTGCATTCAATGGTGTCAGTACCTTATGTGTGCATGTGTGTGCACACACACATACACCAAGTACCTGCTGTTCCATTTACTTCCATACACAAAATGGGTAGAGATGTGTTAAAGACAGTTTTGGTTCTTAAGAAATTATCCACTAGCAGGAGAGGAAAATGAGGAAATAAAAAGATAGATATGCAAAACCTAATAAGTGCTAAGTTACTTAATAAAAAATCATCATCTGTCCTTTTTCATTCCCAAAATAAGCCTTGGAAGAAGGAAACTGAAGCTCAGGCAGGTGAAGGCGTTTCTCAGGATTGTCCAATCAGTAGAAAGCGAAGCTGGAATTTGAAGCTCGCTATGCTGACTCTAAGCCTGTGCTCCTTCCAACAATCCCATGTACAGACCCGCAGTACACCACATTTTAGGATGCACTACTGCATTTTTTTGTGACAAAATCACATTTAAATTCAAAGAGAGAGAATCTTCTTGCCTAGAAAAACAAGAAGCAGGGATCGAAGAAGGCTCCGAGGGTAAAGGCAGGCATCAGTATAAGGCTGGAAAGTTCCAATACTGTGATCCCAATAATGACAAAAATCCTTATCCATTATTTTTGTATTCAAAGATCAAAACTGTCCTAACACATAGTAAGTGGTAAAAATTAATCACTGCTAAAAAAAAAAATAAGGAGAGTTTATCCCCCAGGTAGGCATATTTATAAAGCCAAAGAGATAAGAGGGATAAACTGGTCCATAGACTTAATCAGGGCTTAGAATTATTTATCTGGCCTTCTGGAATTTAGCACACAGAATTGAAAGGATGGGGAGGGGAGGTCATAAAAATGTGCATTCAAACTTAGCTTGGCAAGAATCTAGTTATGTTCTTACTCTTTTTAATTTTTCGTTGTAAGCAATGAAGAACAAGGCAAATGCTTGATCAGGGAAATGCTTACAAGATTCCTTGGGCAACAGTATGCAATGAGGAGAGGGAGCTTTTTCATTATTCCTAGAGTTCAAGTAATGCTAAAGGGAATAGAAGAGAAAGCGGGCAGGTGTAACTTCATGGCGGTAGAAGTGATCGGGACTGGAAAATCAACATATAAAAGGAGGTAAGTAAGAGAACAGAGGTGAACATGGCTCAACAGTGCTAAGGCTGGGTTATAGGATACACAGAAATATAGACACCTAGAAATCAAAATCCAATTCTGAACCATGAGCTAGCGATTGAAAGGTAGTGACTTGAAAGCTAGTGATAGTGTTTGTTTAGAAGTTACTGGCAAATGAAGACCCACTTTAGGGCTTTGGGTGAAGGATGAGACAGAGTATCTTCAAAATATAGGTATACTGCCTTACTTATAAAGTACACCCAGTTTTCTAGTTATTTTGATAACAGTTTTATATTTTATTTTACTTTCCTAGTTTATTTTATTCCACTTATTTTATTTTTGTAATATGATTCAACTTCCACTCATTTCCACTTTGCAGGGCATGGGGAAAGAAGAGTGCAGAGGAATCCATTAAACCCATCTGGGGAAGAGAAACAAGTTACAGCCAATTCATGTCGCATCCGCTATGTCCCTTTGTTGTGGACGGCTTAGAACTTTTGGAGATGCCAGGCTGAATGGTCAGGATATCTGAAGAAGGAAGAAGGGTCATGGTGACCAGGTGTATATAAAACAAACTATCACACAACACCAAGGATTAAAAAAATGCCTCACATTGGCCCAGGAGCAATATTCAATAAAGACTTGAGGATGAGTGCTAGTGATATGAGTCAATCACAGGAGACTACTGTAAGTCCTGAAGTGTTCTCTGACAGAGCCAGATAACACCAGCCCAAGTCCATGCGTCTCTTAGAGAACTCAGGATAGGCACAATAGGCCAGGTATATAGACAACTGTGACTCTAATGACTGGGCATTGGGGCCAATGTGTATGTGGTCAAAAGGAAATGACTGCTAACATAATGGTTGCGAGTGAGGAGAAAGATTTGTGGAGCAGGGTGCTCAGAAAAGCGTCAAGGAGAGCTTTACCCGTCCCTAGCATAGCGACGCTTGTGAAAGCACACTGGAGGGAACACAGGGTGCTTACACACACAGCCTCTTTAGCCAGTCAGATCTGGGTTTAAATTCTGTCACCATAACTTATTAGCACATAACATGAGTCAGGATTCTTTAATCTCTCTGGGATTTTGTTTTCTCATTTATCTTCCTATTTATTTCTCATCCAAAATGAGAATTAAAACACTTACCAGCAATGGGAACCCTTTGTTAATATTATCCCCTTAAAGCTCCCTTCCTTTGGTAAAATTACCGACTCTTTCTGGGATATCACCATTCCTTACTTTCTGTCCATGTGGTTTACTGGAATTGATTCTATCCCTGGGTTTAGATGTGAGGATGTTACCTCATCAAGGACTATGAGATTTAATCCCAGGAGTTCTGCTGGACCCAGCAAGCAAGGAGGTATTTTCTTTTCCACTGGAGTAAATCTGGGAAAATGTTAGCTGCCAGAGACTAACAGGAAGAAAGCCTGTCTGAGAGGAAGCTAACGCCGAGGAGGGTGGAGCTGAAATACCCAGATCTGATCAACTTAAGGAGCTTCTGAATCAGTGGAGTCTAGATAAAGTTGGACTTTAGACTTTCTAGATCCATGAGCCCATAACTCTTAATTTTTTTTTTCCTTAAAAGAGGTTGCATTTTTCTATCACATATCTTGAAAAAGTTTTGATGACTAAATTATTTCTGATCATTGATTTGAGGATTGACTGAAATAATGTATGCAAGGCACTTAGCATAGGGCTTGTAAATGCTCAATAAATGGGACTTGTTGCCAAAGATATGGAATGGGGAGTCATTCGTAGTGACTGGCACTGAATCATGGGAATGAATGACAATGTGTATATATGCTCAAAAGCACTGAGTATAGACTTGAGAGTATTCCCGTATCTCTCTGCTGCACAATTCGGCTGTCATGTGGCCCCTGAGGGACATAACTGAAACAAGGCTGGCATTCCGGAATACAAAGGCTCATTGTTGAGTCAACTTTTAATTTTCTGTGTGTGAATTAGTCACAGAAAATATGTAATCACCATTCAGCTGTCCCTGCTCCCAGCAGCCCCCTATATGTCAGAGCAACATAATCAATAAGATAAGTCTGAACCTATTTTTAATTAAGTGAAACAGCTCTAAGATTGCCTTGTCTTTTGCATAGATAATAGATTGCTGAGTGGTTATAATGAAAACTGCCTTCCATTGCTTTGTTCAAAAGTTGAATCAGATCCCAACAAGGCCACATTCAGCAACTTCTAATAGTGAATTTTTGGCAGGAACTTCACTTTATTCAAGGCATTTGGGTACCAGTGATCTTCCAACTCTGTGTCCTTGTTCAATGTCAAAGCAAAACCTTGGCTCTTCCCTATTAAACTATTAAACCATTATTATTGGAGAACGCAAGTTAGAGATAAGTCTTAAATATAGGGCTGAGTTTTACTACTGTTAGCAAGGGCCATGGGCCCAGACAGACCAAGTTTCAAAACTTGGCTGTATTAAATATTATATGTATTATGTTGGATGAAATACATCATTTTTCTATTTCATCAAAAGGATAGGAATCCCTACCTCACAAACTTGTTATAAGGATCAAATGGCATGATGTGTCATGCACCCAGATCATTCTAGTAACTTAACACAAATCCCTATTATGGAACTTTACCTTGCTGACACTCAGTTCTCCAATCTGTCTTTTTTCCCTAATAAAAATCAATTCTTGCTTTTTGTAACAGAATCCCATTTTCCTTCTTTTCAGCAATCACTTCTCCCCTAACCTTGATCCAGGCAGTTCGCCAGGGACTCAACCCCATCTCCTGATCCAGTTCCCCGAGCTGCACGAATGATGAACGCACTGCCTTGTATAGCCTTACCCGTTCAGATCTGATCCCTTGAAATGTGAGGAAAGAGGCAGGCTGGTTTGATGGGGCTTCTCAACTGCTAGAATGTAGCGTAAAGCTGATAAGGTCCGTCACTACCGCAAGTGGGAAAACCAACCTGAGAATGAGGTCAACATGGGGCAGGGGATAAAACTAACAGGTGTAGGTCAGCCACTATTAAAAATATTATTACTATTAGTCAGTGGGCAATTAATACAATTTTTAGGTGCCAGGTATGTGACCAGTTCATAAGAAACACCTCATCTAATGAAGTAGGTCTTAATTATTTCCACTTCACAGAGGAAAAACCTGAGACACACAGGAATAATTTCCCTGGGATTCCTTACTGAGTAAATGGCAAAGCTACAACTCATACCTCAGTATCTCTGAGCCCCTTAATCTCCAGGCTGTACTGCCTCTCAGTGTCATTGATTTCTGACGTAGTAAAGAACAATACTGCTATCACAGTTAGTTAAAGACAAAGGACTCCTACTCTTTTAAAGGCCATATTGTACTAAGATGTGTTTTATAAACTGCTATATATACTTGTGTGTGTGTGTGTGTGTGTGTGTGTGTGTGTGTGTGTGAGAATCTGTCTTAAAAACAATATGAGCTCCATGGACGTTCATATTTGTGTTAGTTATGGTAGTACTAACAGGACCAGTGCGATAACATAAGAATAAGGTCTTACATCCCATAATTATTTTTTAATCGCCATCGACCACTTTCAGAGGTGGCATCGCTATCACCAACAGGAATAGTTATTTCTCAAGTGTGCTAGGTGATGAGGAAAAGATATGAATTCATCTTCATTTTTCTCTATGGGAAATGCTATGTTATTACCCAGAGTCCCTTACACTAGATAATTCATCACTAGAAAAGTTGCCCTCAGGCCTTTCCACATCCCTGCAGTCAGGCTCCAAGCAAAAATGATTAAAGGGGGCCTCTTGTAATTAAGCTTGCTGAGCATCCTAGATAGCCCCATAGTTCCTGTGTCACTGGAAGCAATTGGTTTCCAGGAGTGAGTCTAATAAATATTGCTTTGACTGACACCTTTGCTGCCAAGCCTCAGGAAGTTGCTCCGTCAGAAATACAGACAATGTGGCCCAAGACCATGAGATTTTCATCAACAGTCATGTGCACTGTGCAATTTACAAGGTCTCATGCCTTCTCTGGAAAAACCAAAGAGCTTAAAGGACCCAGGGGGGCCATCTGCCAAGCCCAGTTGGAGAGATACTCATGCAGGCACCATGGCCAAAAGAGCTTCGGGTTTTCTCCCTTCATCTGCCTGAATGAGCTGAATTTCCAGGGCTCTTTGCCTTAGCCTAGAAAAAAAGGCCAAGAGGCAGAGGCAATGGAATCCATTGATTTAGAAGAGCATGGGCTTTGGACCGAGACTGCCTGCATTTGAATCCCCAGCTCTGCTACTTTCTGGCTGTGTGACCTTGGCTAAATTAGTTAACCCCCACATGCCACAAGTTCCCTATCTGTTCAGGATGATAATGCAAAGCCTTACTTCATTACTTCATTAAACTGTTACAAGAATTAAATAGCTTAAGTCTGAATCATGCTTATCACCATGTGGGGTTGAATAGACAAGATGCATCTCTCTGTTCCAAAGGTAGAAGGAAGGACATTATTTATTTTTCCTTAACAGATTAATTGGGATTCATCCACAATCATTTTTATAAAGATAATAATATTATGACATATGGTTAAAAGGGCTTTGCTAATCAGGCTTTCAGATGAAAGACCCCTATTCAGAGAATAGATAAAAAATGGACTGTAATTAGCACCAGCTAAAGAAATGAGTGGTCTGTTCACCTCATAATGCTGTTTATAAGACCTTCCATGAGCTAGAAAATATTGTGTACCATGGGCCACGTAGAAGGGAAATAGTCCTATCTTAGTTCTTTTTCCTTGTCCATCTTTTTAGTCAGCATTTTTCTTTGTTTCCATTGGTGGAAACATACATCCATCTAGTCCTTTGTGAACTGCAACTTCCTACTTTCTGTTGCTGGGTCCATAGGCAGCTATTTGAAGTCACCTGGAAGCAGGACTTGAGGAAAGATCTGCCCCTTACACTTCCTCACTGGCAAACTGTGCACATGGAACACCGAATCAGAGAGAGAATGATAAAACAAAAACAGAAACAAAAAACATGGACCCTCTTTCCAAAAAATGATTTCATAATTTATAAGGCAAAACAGACAGAGATGCAAGGTTGACACCTTTTATACTTGTGAGTAAGACAGAATGAGCAAGACAGCAAGAAATGCCCATCAGAGAGGGGAGATGAAGTGACAGCTAGAGGAGAATTCTTGGAGAAGAGAGGGGCCAATGAGGACCCTGAAAGCAATGCTCAAATCACCTCTGAGCAAGAGCAGCAGGGAGAAAGAGGTGAACAGCTTCTGTACAACAAAAACCTTTAGTTATCAATGTCTCTCTTTTAAAAAAAAAATAATGTTTGTTTATTTTTGAGAGAGATAGAGTGTGGGCAGGGGAGGAGCAGAGAGAGAAGGAGACACAGAATCTGAAGCAAGCTCCAGGCTCTGAGTTGTCAACACAGAGCCTAATGTGGGGCTTGAACCCACAAACTGTGAGATCATGACCAGAGCTGAAGTCAGGACACTTAACCAACTGAGCCACCTGGGACTCCCTTTAGTTATCAATGTCTCTTTACAAGGTGAGAAAAGATGGTATTGTTCCCTACACAGTTCTCTATGTGTTCTCTTTGAGCCAGTTTGTTTGCAAATGACTTGTCCTCACTTTCTCAGGCAGTTTCACAAGCCTGGTAAGGGACTCCTCTAATGCTCTAATACATTTCCTGGGACTTCCTATGCCCACAGGGGTTTTTAGGGCAGGGTTTGAAAATGAGAAAGATGAAAATGCATTGCTCTTAGAAGAGAGAGGAAGGGGGGTGATGGTCATGGAGGAGGGCACTTATGGGGAAGAGCACTGGGTATTATATGGAAACCAACTTGATAATAAACTATAAAATAAAGAAATAAATATAAAAATTCCAATAGTTTATTTTGGTAGGAAAAAAAAGAAGTGAGAGAACTGGGCAGGGTGTGGGAAGCCATCAGGTCCCTGTAAGCCCAAAGGCTGATGAGAGGCAGTGTGATTTCAGGAGGAGAAAGAGGAGACACACAGCAAGCAGGGAGCTTGTTGACTCCTTGAAGGTCAAGGTTCAATGATTCTGAATGATGTGGGCATAAAGTACGGAACCCTTGTTTGAGCCAGTCCTTAGAGCACTGTTGATACCAGCAAAAGTCTAACAGCAATCTAAATGTCTTTTCTATGGGCAGGTTAGGTCAACTAAGGTAGTGACATCTTTGACAGGGGTTAGACTGCAACTTCAGAAGTGGCTGATAAGTAAAGTCAACATTATACTAGAATACTTCTTACTCTGTTCTTGCTTTGCCAGGATCTAGGCCCTTGGAAACAAAAAAGGAAAGGAACTTCTTTATTTCCCTTTTCTTTTTTTTCTTTTTAATTTTTTTTTTTTTAGTTTAGAGAGAGAGAAAGAGACAGCAAGAACATAAGTGGGGAAGAGGGGGAGAAAGAGAGAGAGAGAGAGAGAGAGAGAGAGAGAGGGTGGGAGGGAGGGAGGGAGGGAGAGGGAGAGGGAGAGAGGGAGGGAATCCCTAAGCAGGTTCCACACTCAGCATGGAGCCTCTTGTGAGGCCAAGAACCCTGGGATTGTGGACTGAGCCAAATTTAACAGTTGGATGCTCACGTGACTAAGCTACCCCAGGCACCCCTTCTTTTCAATTGTAGCCACTTCCCATGGAAGGAAGCCATCTCTAGTTTCATCAGAGGGATGGGAAAGGTGGTAGAGAAAACAAAGAATCTTACTCCCCTTGCTTCCTTCTTTCTTTTGCTGCTCCTCTCTCCCCTCCCCCATGTGCAGACAAAGCGAGAAGGCAGCCCTCTGCAATTTCCTGCACTATCCTCTGAAACATCTTGCAATAGCCTCTGAAATATCCTGGTCTTCACCAGGAGCTGACTTCACCAGCGCCCTGATCTTGGACCTCCCGGCCTCAAGAGCCATGAGAAAGAAATGTGTTGTTTAAGCTACCAAGGCTATGGTATTGTGTTATACCACCCCAAGCTAAGGATATACATATGATTGGTAACTCATAGAACATTCATGGGAGGAGAAATAAGAACCTAAGAATGCTGGTTGTGTCCCACAGGATGAGACCTAGCAGACATGAAATCAGGAACAGGAGGAAGAGCTACTTTTAGACTAATAGGATCTACTTATCTACCCTGAACACCCTTATTTGAATTTGTAATGTATGTGCATATAATGCTTTGAGTAATAAAGATCAGTATTAAAATGATTTTTAAGTGTCTATTTCACAAGTCCCATCAAAACAGAATAAAACAACAGTTACAAAGCCTGTGCTGTTCACTAATCTCAGTGATCTATTTAGGGGCTTACTGAGTAATTTGTGACACAGCTTTAACATTCCCTTAAGATGCTGACTAATCCAACATCACATCCTGCCCTGTACGGGGATGTGGGCATGTCTAAAAAGGACAGACCTCACGTGAGAGCTGTTGGTGAGCAAAAGATTCCAGAGCTCATTTACTAGGTGAACTCTTAATGTGTTACCAAAAAAATGAGACTTACCAGTAGAACCTGTTTGGTACGACGCCTTCCTGGATAAGCTGCCACCTTCTCCCAAATTCGGCCGAGCTGTATAACTGTCGAGAAAAGAAACTGTTCAGCGCTATGATCCCCGTGGTACAGCAAATAAACAGATATCAGTTCATTGGACCAGTAATAATAACAATAACAACACTAGGGCATACCATTTGTTGAGCGCCTGCTATATGCCAGGTAAATGATCTATGTATCATCTCTACTCCTCATATACCCTCCGCAGGTCAGATATTAATATCCCCACTTTACAGACAAAGAAGCTGAAGTTCAGGAAGATCAAGTGATTTGTTGGAAATTGCATACCCTCTAAATATTCAAACGAGCTGGGATTTACACTCGGTTCCACCGGAGACAGACTCAGTGGTACCACAGGACCTAGCGGTATCCTGTGCAGATCATTGTGTGGAATACAAATAAGTGCAAAAGCAAGACCTGGCTCTCAAAGAGCAGACAGGATAACCTGAACCTGACGAAAGTCATGAGAAATGCATAAAACCACTAGGGATAGAGGAATGCCAAGGAAGAGGACTCAGAAATCAGTCAGGGATGCTTCACAGATGTGTGCAGATTCAGCCGAGGTCCTAATGAATGGCAGCATTCAGGCTGACACAAACAGGAGAGGCGTTACAAAAGGAACCATGTGGATCAACCTAGTGAGGTGCACAGAGACAGGACACAAATAAGCCCGGCTTATCTAAAGAAATATAGATGTGAATGTTGAGGGCAACTTGGGACAAGGCTTTGAATTCTAAGTCCACAACAGCCAGAGATGCTCAAGGCTATTCCAACAGCCCACATGGACTATACTTTCACTAAGATCCAAGGGCTCCCCATGCATCATTTCATTTCATCCCTGTGATATATGGAGTTAATTTACAGATGTCTGTACAGCTGGTAAGAGTTCAAGTCTACATGCTCCATGGCTTCAGTACTTTCCTGGGGTGACTTCAAAGAAACACTCCTCATGGGACCAGATCAAACACTTCACATACTCCATCCCCTCCAAATGTCAATCTTCTCTTGACCATGGCTCACTCCACACCTCTGCTTCTCTCCAATAATCTTTCCATCTCTATCGAAGTGTCCTCTTATGGCAGCCCAGAAACTCCTGTTGCTCTAGGCATTCAGGTTCCCATGGACATTTGGCTACTGGTTTGATAAATATCATTTGGAACATCTCCCTTCTATTATGTGACTGGTCTGTAACCCACTAACATCTCAATCTTCCACCACTGCACTTGCCCAATCCCACAATGACTGGATAATCAGTCATACTATACTGAACACCATGATTGCCCAGCCTTGTTCTCTCTCCAACTTCACCACTCAGTGAAGGGTCAAATGACTCACTGAGTGATTCACCAAGGCTGCAGAGGTACTGGGCAAGTCCACAGAACAGGTCAGCTCAAGTGAGTATTTACCAGCCCTTGGAAGAGCTTCCTAAGACAATATGTCCAGTGGATCAAAAGCCAAAAAGAAAAGACTGAAATATGTGATTACTAAGCAAGCATCTCATTTGGCTCCAACAACACAGTATTTGGGTATCTAGTCAAGGAGAATTTGTGGCTTTTTCTTTCAAGTCTTACTATTTTTCTCTGCCCCATCATGCCTGGGGAAAGGTTTCCTGTGTGCATTTTCTGCTTGATTCCTTTTAAGAGTGCCAAGGAGAGATGGGGAGGCATTCCCCTCACAGAGATAGCAGCGGATGGGAAAGCTCACTCCCTCTCCATTCAGAACCCAAGCAGCCAGGGTCCACACATTCTGCTTCTTGTTCGCCAGCATGTTGCAAACACGTGGCACCTTAATGTGCAGACTTGGAGAACATCAAGCACCTGGTCTGAGAGGGTCTGCTTCTCCCCTTCCTCTTATTCTATCTTTTTCAAAGCCCAAAGCTACACTTCTTTCCATGAGTCTAAAGAGAACAGAGTTCACACCATTGTATGTGCCTATGCCTATATATAAATGTATGTTAATATCTAAATTTATATATAAGGATTCATGCAAATGTAACAGAAGCAGGAAGGTTTGAAATAATAATTCTGGGTGTGAGGCTGGACTCATGGATATCCTGAAAACCAAATATTAACTGTGAGGGCTCCTATGGGGCCACCCCTGCCCCCACACAGAATTTGTCTTTGTGAGGGATCACTGGGTGCCAGCATCTGTGTGTGTGTTTTTTCTCTCTACGTCTTTTTTAACTGATCCCTCTAGGCTTGGATTCAGAATCTGTGGACCAGTCAGGTTATTTGTTTTTATCCTCGTCAAAGGAGCTGCTTGGTTATTTGTGAACACCCAGAGGCCCTCAAGCAGTAGGTACACCAGACAATAAAATAAACCAAGCCTCTTATTCAGCTCGGTGACATTATTTCTAGTCTTCCTTCTCGGAAAGTACCCTTTGGTGTGGACGGACTCACCTTCTCACTCTCTCATTCACACCCAGACACATTCCCTCTGTGGGTCTTCACTGACACTACCCACCCAGTGGTGGCTTCAGGACTCGTCTACCTCAATGCCAGTCTTCTTTTTAGGCTCAGATCAAAATATACCTTTTCTATGAACCTTGTTCTACACACTAATATTCCCAGTGGCCTCATTTCCAATGATCTACGATTCAACAGATGGTATCAATCTACAGGCCACCTCTTTATGTTTAACTTGCTTAGTAGCTTTTCAAGAGAACCTTCTAGGAATGCAAGGCAGGAATTCCTCCTTATCTTAAATCACTCTAAAATATCTGAGACCACTCACTGCCCCTTCAATGGAATTACAAAACTTACAGGTATTGGAAATTCTTTCCTTCTCGAAGGAATCCAGCACACAGTGATGAGTAAAAGGGGAAATGCATGGATTTTATACCCTGCAAATTCCCTAGTGATGACTCTAACCAGTAAAGTACCACCCAGGTTTCCCAGTGGGCAAACGAAGGTAACTTATTGGAGGAATGTGTTTTATTTCCACGGATCCATAGTAGAGGCCTAGAGCTAAAAAATAAACAAATGACCAAACCAAAACTATATATAACAGTACATCTGAAACTTCCAAGGATTTGGAAGCAGGGTCTTGCCTATTTCCCCCTAGCCAAAGCTCCACCTCCTACTTCACACATTTTCCCCCTACCGTCCGGGCTGGGGTCATAGCAAGAAAAGTTGAACAACTCGTAGCCTCTCACATTAATGTATTAATGAAACCTGCAGAGTCTGACAGCCAAATTCTCCTCCATAAAGCTCAGAAAGGGATCAAGGCCTTTTAGCCAGTGACACTGTCTCAGCCGCCAATGGAAGGCTTTTTGTGTAGAACAAGTCAATGTCCTTTAATAAAATTCATAGTGTTGGCAGTACCTAAACAAGATTTATTTCCCTTTCTGTCTTTGGCTCTAAGGTTGCTTTTGACTGTCAGAACACAACACTGAGAACTATCATTACTATCTGTCATGGCAGAGAAAAGAGAACAGCTTCTTCCAGCAATGCTGAGCCGAGAGAAAGAGAAAGATCAAGAGAAAGAGCTAGACAGAAAGAAATCAGAGGGATGAAGACAAAATAGCTATTTTAGAAGAGCAACGTTCATCTACTAGCCTCTGTCATGAACCCCAAAACACCATTCTTGGAGGGTTTTGGTTTTTGTTTCTGTTGTGGTAACACTGGTACAAGCTATTGGGGAAAATGTTTGAAGGAGCAGAAGTGTTCGAAAGGGAACAGAAAAAGGATTCTGGTTGACTGTGAACGCAAGGCAGAAAGCCCTTCCTGTCTCAAAGCATCCTAACCTACCAGGGACCTCTTTCCTGCCTCAGTGAATATAACTTAACCAGCACAAACCCAGTGCTCACCTACTCTCCAGACCTACTACTATCAGCCTCAGGGCCCGGCCCTTCATTCTGTCCTTATGCTGGTCTGGGCGGGTCAATACTTCTCCCTCCGCCAGGCTCCTTTCCTGAATGGTCTCTCTCTCCCGCTCCCATCCATCCCACCTTCCCTCTTTCTTTCTTGACTTTTTTTTTCTTTTTTAGACTCTCTCACACTGGTTTGTTTTCTTGCCATCTGCCTTCGTCTGCTGTAAGAGGAGGACAGATAAAAATACAGTTCGTTGCAAAGAATGCAAAGGCAAAGATTGGTTTTGTTTCGAGCTTTTACCCAGTCCAGCCATCTCTGGCACCGTCGCTAGGAGCTGGGGGGCGGGGGGGGGGGGGCGCTCAGGGGAGAATAAAGTGGGATGCCACAGGGAGACAGACAGCTTGTGGGTGAGAAACAGTGAGAGTCACTGGCATTGCTCAGCATTCCCCATCTTCATCAGACCAAGAGCGGGTGAGGGAAGGGGGCGAGAGCACAGCTACTGCCAAATTCCACTTTCCATCTTCTTATCATTTATGTGGTGGTTGAAGCCTAGCTGAGGAGTGTCTTTCTTTGAAGAGAAACCCCACTTCCATGTGCTGATACAAAACCTTGAGATCATCACTGTCCCTGGAAAGTCTTCTCAGTATTTCTTTTTTTTTTTTTTTTAATAATAGTTTATTGTCAAGTTGGTTTCCCCCAGTGCTTCTCCCCACAAGTGCCCCCCTTCCATGACCATCAACCCCTCCCCCTCCCCCTTCAGCCCTCAGTTCTTTCAGTATTCAACAGTCTCTCGTGATTGGCATCCCTCTCTCTCCCCAACTCTCTTCCCCCTTCCCCTCCCTATGGTTCTCTGTTAAGTTTCTCCTGTTAGACCTATGAGTGCAGATCAATGCAGCCGATCTTTCAAAGTGAGACAGCCACACGTTAGCGATTTTCTCCTGCACTTAGGAAATTGGTGCAAGGACACAATTCAGCGAAAGGGAAGAGTGATAACATCTTTGAAATCTGTGGTTGATGGGATTGAATGCTTTCTCCACAAAGCTCCTCACGGAGACTTTCCCTGTGAGAAGGCCGGTCCCTGGGTCTCCTCTACACAGACTCCTTGAGAGGTTTCTACGTGGGCAGAACACTTCCTGCTGTGGGCTCTTTTCAAGGATGCTTGCTTGCTCCTTTTTGCTCTTAACATTCTGGAGGCAGGAGGCCTGCAAAGTGCACTTCTTGAGAAGGCTGACAGAAAACGCTGCCAGTTTTATTTGCCTCATCCTAATACTGCCCTGGGGATGGCCTGGGTACAAAGCACTCATCTACCTCATGATTCTCCAGTTCTCACTGCCGTTACTGAATTCTTTTTGGAAGAAAGAGATGGCACCTTGAGGACTTCAAATGAATTCCTAACGCCTGGCCCGAGGCACTGCAAATACCAAGCTCTCTCCTCCACCAGCTTCAACGGGAAGAAAGAGAATCCATCCACAGAAATCGATGGTCGGATGGAAGTATGCTCTGATACTCGGGTTCTACAGCCCAGGAGAAAGCCTGAACTCACTCTATGGGAGAAACAGATCCGGTGGCACGTAAAATAGTTTGATAAAGCTTCACCAAGTGCTGGCACCAGGCTGGTGGGTACAGGGATGCACGGTGAGAGAAGCATCATGGCTGTCCCAGACCAGCTCTCCAGTTGCCAACACGTGCAAATTCCTCAAACCAAAGGCTAGCTTATCAGAGAATATCACAGATAACATGTACTAATCATGTGTAATGTTTTGTTCAGAGTGCTATGCTGGCCTACGTAGGAGTCTTCCAGACTGGGACTCTGGCAGAGCTCTAAAGGTGGGCCTAGGTATACAGTTCAATCCCTTAATATAAATATGTGGAGAAAACGTATTCCAGAACGAATGGGTCAGTCTGAGCAAATTATCAGAGCTGCAAAGCTTCGAGTAGTATTTTTGCTCTTCGTTTGCGAACTGCAAGAGGCCCAGCGTGACTGGGCTGTGTGCACAAAAGTGCAGTTGTTGGGGCAGAGGCTATAACAGAGCCTGGGTGCAGGATGGACAGATGCAATCCCACCGAAGCTCGCAGGGAGCTGATAGAGACTGGATCCAAATGTCAACAAGGTCAAAGGCAAGAGCACCAAGGCTGGCTATTCAGCCTTTGCTGATGAACAGTGAGCAGGAATGATGACACATCGCTGGCTCCATCAATCTCTCCCGTGGCTGGATTTATCAAATCTGTCACTGGCCATTCCCCAGCTGTCACTGAAGTCTGTCACATGCCCCACAGTTGGGTTTGGCACTTTGAGGCAGGCTTGGGGGATTAGACATATGGAGCTGAGGCTGTCTGGGAAGGGTGGATCAATAAGTGACCAAGGGCCACTTTCATTTGTGGACACTTCTTGTGCACCTGGGTCTGGAGATACATATATAAAAAAAAAGTATAAGATGGAATCTTGGTTTTAAAGATGATGTAGGATCAATGGAGAAATAAATAAAAGATAAATAAAATAATTAGATGCTGAAAAAGGATCTATGTTATAAATCCCATATCAAGGCACCGATGATAAAATGAGTAGCCCTTCTTAGTGATATGATCATACCATTATTTAAATGCACAGATGCTAAAGCTTAGCAATTTTGAAACATAAAAATAAGCAGGAGAAAATGGTCACTGGTAACATAGCTGGAACTGTGTCTCTGTAAGACCAATGCATTAGCACTGTGAAGATGAAACAGGGGAGACAGGCCAGGAGGGGAGGGGACAGGTGAGTGCCTGGATTAGTCAGGGCCCTGGGTCTGAGAGGGAGGGAAGGGCACCCTATTAAAAAATATAAACAAACAAAACAACATTTGAAAAGGAAAATATCTGACCAGAAGTGGAACATTAGAGTGGGTCACTTTTTTCTTTAAGTTCATTTATTTGAGAGAGAACAGAGAGAGAGAGAGAGAGAGAGAGAGAGAGCGCACAAGCGGGGAGGGGAAGAGAGAGAGAGAGAGGGAGAGAGAGAATCCAAAGCAGGCTCAGTGCTGTCAGGACAAAGGCTGTGAAGCCCCATTCGGACTCACAAACCCTGAGGTCATGACCTGAGCCAGGATCAAGAGTCAGACACTTAACTGACTGAGCTGCCCAGGGGCTCCCATTGAGTAGGTCACTTCTGAAAGCCCCCATCACGTGGCCTGGGCAGGCGGAGATTTTACAAGCTGACTCTTCTCTATCACAAGGGATGCGGGTGCCCAGGGCTGGTTTCCCTCTGGCTCACAGGTCCCACCACCCCTTGCTTCCCCTCCCGCATGATCTTCAAACAATAGTCCTCCCTCTGCTGTGAAATTGGCTCCTGATATGGGTACTGCAGCATATGTGGTAGGTCCGGACAGGGAAGAGATAGTTACATAAAAATGGGGAGGGGGAGGGAGCGATTACATTAAATTCGAAAACCATAATGAGGCAAACAGTTTTTGGTTTCTGGTTTTTGGATTTTTAGTGCAGTGAGGACAGAGTATAAAGACGATACTGTGGCTCTGGCCGTTGCTTGACAGGCCGGCCACCTTAGGGAATTTTCTTAACCGCTTAGAGCCTCAGATTCCCAAATGCTAACTGAGCACAGAAACATTGCTAATGTTTGCTATAGGAATAAAGTTGAGTAACTGATTGAAGTCCTGCAGAATGCTTACTACAGGGTGAATGATCCCTGCTAGTTCTCTCTCACTCCTCTCTCTGCTAAGGATTATTGCCATTAGGCTTCACTGTCCAGGATGCTGAGGAAGCAGGAATGACAAGGAGAGGCAGATGTGACTTCCTTTTTCTTCCGGACTTTCTGGAAGCAAGGAAGGAACTTAGACAAGGCTTCCAAATTATCAGCCTCTGAGATTGAAATTTTTTTTTTTATCATGGCCTTTCCCAGGGCAACAGAAGCTGTTTGGCTTGGAATCATAAGTCTTCTTGTTTGGGGATATTTTCTCATCATTCCTGTAGTTGCATTGTTTGAAACCACTCTTGCCATGGAAGAATGCAGAAAATCCTAGCATTATAAGATTTCTAAAGGATCCCCCTAAAAGGCAGTGCTTTCCGGGCATCCCATGAATGAGCTCTTTAGGGAAAGAGATCCAGGTTCTCTTACAAGGTCCAATGTCCTTCAAACTTTTCCAGACTGGGACTTGGATTAAGGAGGTGACAAAATCTATTCAGACAAGTACCGGTGGATGGAACAGATCAAAAGAGCTGGCTAAAAAGTTGCACAAGGAAAAAACTTAACCCTGTTTCAAAGTTTCAATAGCTCCCAAATTGCATAATTGTGCCTGTCCAAACCTTAATCCTAACAACTCTTCAATATGTCTGGTTTTTCCTTCTTGCAGCCCCTTCTATTCACATGGTTAGGAACAGGTAGACCAAGGTGTTCCAGGTTGCAAGTGAAAAATAATGATACAATCTAGTTAAACAAGGCATCTGAGGTGAACAGAGGCCTCTTTTGTTTACAAATGATGGCATTTCAGCTGAGAATTTGTTTTATAAACAAGCATTGGGGATGACATTTAGCAAGCTCCCTGGTTTCCACTCTAATTGCCAGTTTTGTAGTTGGATATTTAAGTCATTTACATATTCATGAGAATAAAATCAGCTCTGACATTGGAAAATTTCAAGCACATGGCAATCCTACCAAATCAGAAGGAATATAATGCTTGGCATATTTCTTGTACATAACTGAGTGCCTTTTTCCTGAATGTAGTGCCTTAAAGAAACGGGATGGATTAGGTAGTTATCAGTTTCCTAAGTATTTGCACTTGTGCAGAAATTATTTGAATATCCCCAGGGGGCTGAGTTTCAAGGATCTATTTATCGTTTATAACAGTCTTGCCCTTTTGACATTTAGGGGCTACTAGGTCTATTAAAAAACAAACAGAGTGACTGTGAAGACAAATGCTTTAATATTTAATGGTTTACTGTTATTATAATCAATACTTTCTGAGTACTATGTATTGGTTTTTCCTTGCTCCATTCATTCTGGTTCCATGGTGCCTTTTAGTGATTGAATGCTAAGAGGGCATCTGACATTGACTTAGGTGTCTATAACTTCAGGTGCTGGGGAGACCCTGAACTACTGCTCAGGCAGCACTGTGTCTAAATCCAGCCATGCCACACCAGGCCAGCTCTCTCTCTCAGGTCCCTGAATAACACACTGGCTGGCAGTTCTACAATGCTTACTCTGCACCAGTTCTGTTAGGACCGAGTCAAGAGAAGTAGGAAAGATTAAAAAGGAATGAAGGGAGGTTTTTGTTGTTGTTGTTGTTGTTGTTGTTGTTTTTGGTTTTTTTGGTTTGTTTTTAGGAATGGATATGAAACTAAAGGGAGGTGTTTTTTTTAATTTACTTTCATGCAAGTTACAAAAATTCTATGGTATGCTATTGAACACATTGTGTTCACAGTATAATTTTTCTTTTCTATCAATATATCATTTAAGCTCAAAGTTACTCTTTACTCATACAGAGTGTGCCGACTGTTAATATTTAGGGTTTTAATTACATGTGAAAAGAGTCTCCTTATCAAAACATGTTCTCCCCCTTTAAAACTATGACTTGGTTTTGTGTGTATATAGCATACATACACATAAATGCCAAAATATTGAAGCTGAGGCTAACATGCAAGTCTTATGATTTCTTACTTCTTTCATAAATTGTGATGCTTTGGAATACACAGGAGTCGAGCAGGCTCTCATGTGATATTACTTGGAATACTGGATCACAGAACTCCAGAACACATGAAACAATATGAACTGGTGAATATTCTAGAACTGCCACAAAATGCAGGGTGACCCACCAAACTGTCTGGAAGGTTCTCTCTTATCCCCATAGAACTGATCATCCAATTTGGATGCATTTTTTAAAATTCACATCATAGGGGCACCTGAGTGCCTCAGGTGCTTAAACAGATGACTTTTGACTTTGGCTCAGGTCATCATCTCACAGTTTGTGGGATAGAGCCCTGTGCTGGGTTTTGTGCTGACAGTGCAGAGCATGCTTGGGATTCTCTCTCTCATTTCCTCTCTTTTTGCCCTCCTGCAAATAAATAAATAAAACTTTTTCTTTTTTGAAATAAATAAATAAAACTTAATAAAATGGTGAGGGGGCAGCAAATGAGATTTACTTTTACCACACCATTTTCTGTTTTACATCTTTTAATTAGCTGGGCACCTGAGTGGTTCAGCCAGTCAGGTGTCTGACTTCAGCTCAGGTCATGACCTCACAGTTTGTGAGTTCGAGCCTCATGTCAGGTTCTGTGCTGACAGCTTGGAGCCTGGAGCCTCCTTCAGGTTCTGTGTCTCCCTCTCGCTCTGCACACCCACAACCCACGCTTGTGCTTTGTCTCTCTCTCTCTCAAAAATAAACATTAAACATTTTTTTTAAATTTGAGTTAGTTGTAAATACTTAAAATTATGAAAATACCGCATCTAATAGAAACCAGGATTCCTTCTCTTGAGAAAATACAAAGGTCTGGTGGCACTGGATGAGTCACCCAAAACTGTGAGAACAAGGAGGTGGGGCTTCCCAACACCTCCCCACCCGCACCCTTCTACATGTCTGCATGAACCCTGCTCTCCACTTTCCCACAGCCCAGACGCAGCCGCTGTGTTCAGTTCGAACTCTTGCTTGTCATTCATGGCCTCGATGAACTTGGACATCCACAAGGGTGGTAAGAAGAAGCATCCTTCACAGGGACCAGAGAAAAGGGGTCAGAGCCAGCAGCGCCCCTGCAGAGCTTTGTGTGGGGGGGGGGGGATACGCAGCCCAAGCAAATGAGGGGGCCTCGCCTCCTCAGCTGCTCACTGGCCTGAGCCCCAAGTGTTCATGTCGCTTTCCCAACATTGCAGACCCTCCGCTCTTTATAAATTGCCCCCCAGGGCAACCCCTAATGGAGAGGCCTGGAGCCCAATGCCACTGTGGTCTGCAAAGATGAGGTATACCCACATTCCTATACTTTTGTTCTGTCTTTCTTTTTTTCCTTCAGTCACATCTGCGTTTTGTTTTCTCTCATTTCGAATGTTTCCCAACACATCATGTTTAGTGAGGTGTTTAAGACAGACTGAGAGATGCCGTTGGAGGCAATGTTTTATAGCACAGTTTGTACACTAGTTTATTGCCAAATTAAAATAAAGATGTAATCTGGCAGATTCAGCCTGCTGCTAGGGCTTCCTTGGGTGGATTCCTGCAACAAGGCAAGCAATTGAGGGGAGACTAACGAGGAAGTGAAGAACTCTCTCTGTTTTCGGCACCGGCTTCATCTCCAAAGGCCAAGAAACAAACGCAATCAAACAAACAAACAGAAAACGTACAGAATGTTTGCTTTGCCCCCTGCTTAATTGCGGAAATAAAAGATAAACAAATAAAGGAGAGCAAGATTTTGGTGCTTCTATACTAGATGCTGTGGGTTCTTTGCGGTGTCCGTAGTGACTGTTGTTTTCTAAGAATGCTTAGTGGTGGGACTTTATGGGACCAGTATTTCTCTGTCTGTTTGACATAAAATTTCCATAGTATCTATTATATTTACATTTCTGGAAATGTCAGGGCTTTCCAAAGGCACATCCTCACACAGACCCATGAGAAGCCAAGGAGGCACACTCTTTGGTTTATACTGAGTGAGGCCCCGGACAAGGCTCCCCAAGAAGCTAGCGTATTTCAGGACTTCAAAGGGAAAAAAAAAAGGCTCTGCTTTCTGCCTCAGTCATTCCTGTGGTGTTCTAGAGACACCTGCCCATTCAAGAAAGCTTTTGCTTCTTGGCAACCATCTAGACATTGACTATCATAGTCAGATTTCTCTCAGAAAAAAGACTGAAACATCAGAAGCCCTGATTTCATGAATTCTGAGGGCATTTGTCCATATGCATTTGTCCCCGATTAAAAGCTATTTTTATTTTTATTTACTTTTAATTTTTTAAATGTTTATTTTTGAGAGAAAGAAAGAGTGGGGTGGGGACAGAGGTTGGGGGGGAGGGTGGAACAGAAGATCCCAAGCGGCTCTGTGCTGACAGCAGAGCCTGATGTGGGCTCGAACTCACAAACTGAGATCATGAGCTGAGCAGAGTTCGGATGCTTAACCAACTGAGCCACCCAGGCGCCCCTACAAGCTATTTTTAAAAAAATAAACCTGATTCCCTATGGAACTGATGGCCAATAAAACACTGTCTTGGGCCAGAAAGGACAATCTTCTCCACAAAACTCTTTGAGTCCTTTAAAATGCTCACATCAAAAAGCCTCCACTGGGTATTGAGGCACACAAGAGGAAACACAGGCAGAGCAGAACACCACAGCCCATGGGGGCTCTGTCCCACAAGCCAGAGCTCGACTCTGTCCTCAGAGCCTTAGAAGTCTCCTGCACCAAAAGAGAGAAAAAGCAATGGCAGAGAAATAAGGGGACAATAAAGGTGGCAAGAGAGGGAGACCATGTACTCAAAAGAGAGGGTGCATGTCTGAGAAGGCAGTGAGCACAGGAGACCCGGAAGAGGGGAGAGAGGAGGACTCTGTTCACAGGTGAGTTCTGCAGGAGTGGCCACCTGAAGAAGATGCTTTTGAAGAGACAGCACCTTTTTCTTGAGGATTCTGCTCACCAGAAGCTGGTGTAGAAAAGCCTCCAGCAGGGCGAGGACTAGCAGTGAGGCTAAGGTCTTCCCTGGGAGTTCTGCCGCCATGGCAATCATAGTTATCACAAAAAAATTGATAGGCAATCCTTACATGAAAGAAGAAATGGTCCCTTTTCCTGGGCAGATGCAGTCATTGGCCTGCCAACACCAGCTCAGGGCCCTCCGTGGTGCTCAGGGCTGCATCTCATCAGTGTTCAAAGCTCCATGATTCACGGGTGTTTGTTGACTATTATTTCCGTGTCACTGACCCATCTGAGTGGCCACAGACCCCCTCTACTTGACTCCCAACGAACAGCATCGGCCGGTGGCTAATCTGATGATGGCACTCCCTTCCCAGAAACTGCCCCACTTCCTCATTCTGTGACTCAAGCCCTGAGATGTGGAACGCTCCAGCTCCTACTCATCTTAGAAGGCTATCTACAGGTTTTTTTCTTGGATGACTTATCTTTCATTCTCTCTAGGGAAAACAGAAAGCTCAGCAGAAAGGTTGGTTTCTTTCTGCCTATCTGAAAATGTCACAATTAAGAATGAGAATGGCACTAAATTTCATGTAAGCCTTGATTACATTCACTGAACTTCAACATGTGATACCAATGAGTTGTTTTTCCCTTTGGGGAAATTCATTAGCTTCTCATATTTCTGGTTTGTTAGCTACACACCAGCAAAGACTGTTAGGGTTCCTTCCAGCTCTAACATGATAGAATTCATTTGGTCCATGGTCACAGAAGATACTGTGATATAATCCTATCTGGTCTTCTTGCGTTTGACCTCATATTACCCTAGTTCCTCCTAACTTTGCTACCCGATTAACCTTCATAGTGTATCCTTCTCAACACATCGTCCCACTGACCAAATTTTTCAGAAGGGTCTTCATTACAAAAACAAAGCTTATTTTGCCTTGAAGTTAGGCAGTCAAAACAGAAAAAAGCAGTCAAGATCAGATTCCAAAAATATATACGAATGAACTTCACTAAATTTCAGTTTTGGTCAAATGGACATATTCCTAACCCTGTAAACACTGTTTTTCTAACTTTATATTATTGTGTATGACATTCCTCTTGTGTAAAGTGTGATCCTCCAAACAGAAATGTGACATATATTCTTTAAGGTCAAGGTGAAATCATTTCATAAGATCTCCATCTCCTGAACTGTGGGCTGCCAATTTCATATCATCTGCCAGCTATTTCAACTGGGTATCTACTATGTGTGAATGAGGGCACTGCCTTTTTGACCTTGCTTAGACTATCGGTGAACTCCCCACATGGGAGGCTATCTTCACTTCCCACATGGAGAGAACACTCCTTGATAAAGTGATTTCAACCAACACTGCACCATGATGAGCCTGGGCGCTAATGTGTTTTCGTCAATCTCACTGGAAGTGCACCTACAAGTATACTTATCTGTATACTTATACTTTGCATGTTAAGGCAAAGTCCAACTCGGAGTACCGTTCACCAAGTCCTGTGGCTGAGTTACTCTGCCACAGTGACTGTGGGAGGCACTGTTTGAAGTGCTGGGACATGAAGGGTTACATATCTGGGCATCTCCTCCAGCCCAACTCCAGAGATGCTTCGTTTCCACTTAGCCAGGTAAATCTGGTCTGCACTGTGCCGCTGGCAGCAGGGGGAAAATTAACCAACTGTCAAATAAAATACAATAAACCCAGTGGATTAAATGACTAATACTCTGGGTCCCAAGCTGTTCAGCCTCGCCTCTGGTAACTGCACCATCTTGGACCAGATGCACTGTGGCTGGACTCCAGGAATGAAATTGTACATTCTGCTGAAAGGGTAGCCAGACTGCTCAAGAGGGCAAAAAAAATACTAATTGTAAATCTTTTCTATTTTTAGGCTCAATGCACATTTTGTTTGGCAGTAAGGGTGGCATGAATAAAACTCCAATCCTAAGAATTTTAATTTGCTGCCTCCAAAATGCCCAAGTCACTAAAGATCTTGGAAAGTTGCATCTACCCTTATGCTGTCTTCAGGAAGAGCCCTGCACATCTACATCAGCCCGACAGAAAAAAACAAAACAAAAGAAAACAAAAAACCCTAGAATAGCCTCCTCACTCACAGGAATTCAGTATTTCTTTAAATATATGTAATTTATAGCACAAGATTCCTATAGAAAGAATTTGCAGACTAACTTCATTTAATCATTCAGTTTACAAAGAGTATTGCAATATTTCACCTATTTTCTCATTGGCTTTTAGAGCTAGAGTCTCCTAATTGCCGGTGAATCTTTTGTTTCTTTAGTTGTATCCACTGTTGCTGGCCTTATATTCTACCTGAAAATGTAAATCTCTTAACAGCAGGGGCTAAAGGTGTTTTACAGTGTATCTGTAGGAAATAGTATATATCCTCTAAAATATATACACATCTCTCTCTCTCTCTCTCTCTCTCACTCACACACACACACACACACACACAGACATTAGCACAACCTCATTCAATGCTCTTAAACGTATACCTCTCCTTCAACACCACCACCAAGAGAAGACAGAGTTCTCTTGACAGAGTGAGATGACTCAGTTCTGAATAATGTCTTCTATACATTATTACTGCTCCTCGGGCCATTTCTCTCACTGGTTTAGCAAACCACTAGTGTTTTTCACCTTTTCAGAGTTTTCCATCCCAATAAGGCTCTGAAAAACTATGGGCCCTTAATCCATAAAAATGATCACATCTCACAGGCACAAAGCACTGTCTCAAATCCCATGGGGGTTAGGAGCCCCTGACGGTCTGCAGCACCCATTAAGAACTGCTTCTCCACCATGTCTTCCTTAGTGTCAAGCTTTTCCCTTGTAGTTATCTCAGATGTTTACACAGCTCAAGCAAGCACACGGAAATCATCCTGCTGCTCCTGACCCCCTGCTTCAGAGTTCAGGCTACAGCACAGAACAAAAGTCATCACTGAGAAGAAACGTAGAGACAATCAACTAGGGGTCTATTCCCTGGAAAACCGTGCAGTGTAGTCTCGAACAAAATAATCATGCTCACCTTTTGGTCTTGGCTGTACGCCAGAATCCAGTCCTCTTGCTTGGGGTGGAAAAGCAAGCTCTGAATGTAAAAGTTCAGCCGGTACTTCTGATAGGTGGCCCCTTCATCTGAGCTGATCAGTAAACTGCTCTCAATCTCCGGGTCTGTGAGTAACATGATCTGTAGCCAAGAATTGTTGGGGAAAGAAGACAACAAAAAGTTAAGTTTCCAAACTTGCACAACTTAGAAAAAACCTAGCATTTTGGTAAGAGAGCAAAGAGGAGCAAAGAATGCTTGGCTAAACAAGACATTGGCTCTGTCGGTTTGTTCTCCTGGACCAATGCCATGAAACTATTTTCCCTAAAAAATCAAAGAGGCAGACAAGCTGGAAGGAAGAGAGAGGAATATTTTTTTCTATGGGTCCCTTGTATTATCTCCAGGTTATTTTCTTAATCTAAAATATGTCCTACTGTTCCCCTAACCTCAGGCCTCTTTCCTAGTGGGCCTGTGTACTTTCCATTTGGGAGGAATAAATGAGCAAGGCCAGTTATAGTCTGCTGTGGTTAAGGTGGAAAAAATTGAAAAAGGATGGGGGTCCATTGCTTTTTCTCTCTTATCATAAGCCCTCTTATTCACATCAACAATATCACAGGTCCTCCTACCTTTATTTTTATTTATTTTTAATTTTTTAATGTTTTTTTTTAATTTATTTTTGAAAGACAGAGAAAGAGAGAGTGTGAGCAGGGGACAGTCAGAGAGAGAGGGAGACGCAGAATCTGAAGCAGGCTCCAGGCTCTGAGCTAGCTGTCAGCACAGAGCCCGACGTGGGGCTCGAACCCAAGAACTGTGAGATCATGACCTGAGCCAAAGCCTGATGCTAACCTGACTGAGCCACCCAGGTACCCCTCTCCTCCTACCTTTAGTCCAATTTCCTGAGTCTTGACTCGGAGGCTGAGCTTTCTAAAGTCCCTTCTGGAAATTGTATAAAGGCCACATTTTATCACCTTTAAACGTATTTTATAATTTTCTTAATTTGCTTGTCATCTACATCCTCCGTACTAGTACATCAACTCCATGAGAACACGAATCTTTGATATTCCTCCTTTTCTCCCCTACAGTATAGTCCCAGGAGCTAGAGTAAGACCCAGCCTATTTTGTAAACTCATGAAGTACTTTCCAAAAGAATGGATGAATGAATGAGTGAATGAATGAATGAATGAATGAAAAGTTTTCAGAGCAGTCACGCAGAACTCGAAAGACGCCCAGAAGAGTCTGAGCAGATATGAACGGAAGCCCCATGTAAAAAGTAATTGGATGTTCTTCTCAATCTTTACCTGACTGACCAAAAAATATGCTTTACATTGTAAACATTCACAGCTTCAGACACTTTGCACTTTCTTGTCAAGATGGTTGACCATGGCCAGAGCAGTGTGAACAGTCCACAACAGGAACAAGAGGCAGGGGCTGCCCTGAAAACTGCTTTTTAGTCTCTCGTTTTATGCCGCTAGGAATGTGTGATAAAGTGCCTCATTCCCAACTCTCTGCAGGTCTCCTTTCACTCAAAGTGCGCACCTAATGCCTCCAGACAGGTGGCCTTAATGCTACCCATTAACTTCTTCCCCATCAACTTATTAATTGGCACTTTCTGAGTTTGGTTCAGAGAAGCATGAAAGATGTGCTTAATGTGTGGCCATATGAAGAGAAATCACTGCAGCCCAGGGTTTAAAGACTGCCTGGTGAGGATGCGGCAGTTGCAGGAAAAGAGAAAGGAAAGGAAAAAAAAAAATAGAGTCATGTCATATAAGATCCACATGCCAGACAAACACACGGGGCTTTCTCAAGCATTTGGAGGCAATCATATTAAAACCTCAGAATAGTTAGTGTCATCTTTGAAAGTGGTGGCCTGTCACTGCAAATGGCACATGAACATCCCACACCAGACACACTCAGCCTGAACTGTGTTTATATAACCTCGGATGAATTTAAGGTTCCTTGCTATTCCTTCAACCTGCCCTTCTGGAAGAGGAAAAAGGGCTGTGGCTGAGTAAGTGGGATGCTGTGGCTGTCAGCCACACTCTGCACAAGATGAAAAGCACACATAAAACTGGAGGCTAATTGCCTCATTCCATGTTCCAGGGAAGCCACTGTCCACCAACCAAAAAATTCTGACAAAGTTACACAGGCTTCTCTGTCTCACACTCACCAAGCGGACAGGGTTCCCTCATCGATGGCTGAGACAGAACCGCCAGAACACCTCCTAAGTACAAGTTACATGGCCTTATTAAACTCTGTTGTATGCATTAAGAAAGGACGTTCAGATGGTTCCTAAATTCACAAGAATACTTACAGGTGATTTCATATTTATTGGCACATAAAAGCTGTCATTTTCCAAATAACAAATAAGTCATCAAAGGATCACAATGCTTTCTGTCTCCAACCACAGTTGACAATAATATATAACAACCTTTCGGCACTACTGCCAGAAAGTAATTTCCATGATTCTATGAAGAGATTCGATTATATAGAGTGTCCATTGTCTCAGGCAAGGTGATTTTGTGTTTCCTCCTCTGACTTTCTATTTCCCTGTGAACCAAAATATGTTTTCCTTTCTTCCCATGAGTGCGGGTTGCACCACCTGCTTCTCCTGGCAGACTGTTGCATCAAAATAAAAACAGTAGGCCTACAGAATATCCTCAACTCAAGTTGATTTGCATGTGTCGTCCAAAATATTTCTGATAATCACTTATGCTCTAAGTCATGAGACTATATGAGATATTTTCTTCCAGGTAATACTGGATAAGGGGAGACAGAACAGCGTAAGTATTTTCAAACACATGGATAGTTAATACTGAAGAAATAAAACTCCTGACTCCCTTGGTTTTTATTCTGAGTGCCAAAAATAATGTAGACCCAAATCTCAGCTTCTCTCTCCAGCCATCACCGGAAACCCTCTAGCTGAGAATCTGATGTTTTGGAAATGATGGAAGATGTCAGAAAATTCCCCCGGTAAGATTTATAGGTGTATCTGTATTACCCAAACCTTCCAATGGTTCTTCTCTCAAACCTCTGCCCGAATCCCTGCAAAACAAACAGGTCAATCTGGATCCATTTCTATTTAACTGTATGTTATTGCACAAACAACTAGCGAGGCTGCCAGCAGAATTCAAAATAAAAGAAAAATAAACTGCTCATGACCCTATTCCTTCAACAAGTCAAACCATGTGTGTACTTTCTTCTACGTCTTTATTCTCATCTATATATAATATCATGGATGCATTGGGTTTTTTTTTCCATTTAATATTAGGGACTATGTTAATTGCTAACTGAACCAGAAACATACAAATGCATATCCACACATGAGTATGTACCACTGTGTATAAAATATTTCGATTACTTAATCATAGCCTTCAGGATAATTAGGTTACAATCAGTGCAGTGGCTGAATAGCAATAAGTACTTAACAATTCTATGTTAACTGAATAAATAGAATCTTATTATTTCAGTGTTTAAATTCAAACTTTTTAGTAATTTATTTCAAACGGGTTGAAGTTTATGGTGTCCTTTTGAAGGTTATTAAAAGTAAATAATATAATAAGTAAATAATTTAAGCGACATCTAAATAAAAAATGTTTAACCTATTTGAAAAAAAAACAATATGAAAAATAAATGTGATCCAATCTTTAGACATAAATGATGTCATTTATAAATAAAGTCCTATCTTCTCAAGAGGTGCTCTCCCAGGAAATATTATCAAAATAGTATCTTCAAGTTAGTGAATACTCCTCAAAAAAATAACAGATTATATTTCCTTTTAATAATTTATGTTTATTTATTTTGAGAGAGAGAGAGTATATGCCTGTCCATGTAAGTCGAGGAGGGGCAGAGAGAGAGAGGGAGACAGAATCCTAGGTAGGCTCCACTAAGTCAGTGCAGACAGAGCCTGTCAGGGAGCTCACACCCAGGAATCATGAGATCATGACCTGAGCTGGAATCAAGAGTCGGACACTCATCTGACTGAGCCACCAAGGCACTCCAAAAGACTATATTTCTTAAATATGTTCAATGATCCCTGATTTTGCTGGTTTATGCTGACTCTCTGGCCCCTTTTGGGTTTTGATATTTAATTCTCTGCAATCGAGAGAGAATGTTAGGAGCACTTTGTAAAAGGCATGAATCTAAACTTTGCACTATTCCTCAAGTGAGCTTTCTAAAAGGAGGGGTCCTTGTTTGCCTGGCACAGAGCTTGGTCCATAGTAGGTCCATACATCTTTGTAAACAAATAAACAAATGAACAAACAAATCAGTGAGTAAATGAGTGAGTTCTTTTCATACCTGACTTTGGCTGAATGCAGTCCATGGACCCCAGGACATTGAGAGTCCAAGTCCTCTCAAACAATCCTTGCTCTTGTACTTGGAGGCAAGGAGGGTAGAGAGAAGGGGAAGAGTCTGTCTTTAACAGGAAAGTAATTATTCTCTGTTCACATCAGTGCATGACTAGACCCAGCTTACCTATCCCTTGCAGGGTGTGCACACACACCATGCTGACTGCATCTGTAGGTGAACTGTTTCCCATAGAAAGTCAATAATGGTGATACAGGCTCCCGCCACCCAACCCTAAGCTATCATCCATCATCCACTTTGGGAGAAGGGAAAAACTTTATTTGCTTTTCCTAGAGGTGACAAATGAACATGAAATGCAATTTATAGATTTAAAATATGTCACTTCTCTCTTTTTTTGGTATTAGTCCTTCTGACAACTCAGTGTCATCAGAAATTAAATGCATCTTTACTCTCTTTGACTTGCTCCAGATTCAACACATGGCTACATGATGTAATTCTACAAAAGTCTGCCTGGCAGCCTTCTGATTCTTCCATGTGCCTGCTGAGGACTTTCCCCTACTATTTAGTTATCCAGATTTTTCCTTAATGTGTTGTTCTTGGAATGCTGTCACTTACCCCATTAGACAAAGTGGGAGTCAAGAAGGGGCAGTCTCACCACCTCCAGGAATACAACTATTCCTGCCATTCCTCTGGTCCTAAAGCACAGAGTATTTATTTTGTGTTCTTCATTACTTGTTTGCTCATTAGTCTACTCCTTGTTGTTCATGGACTATAATCACAAAGAGATAATATACTAGGGATATCTCCTTTGCTTTGCTTAAAGATTAACTCAGATTTAGATGCCTGTATCACAAGTGCAAAACAAATACTTTACATCATGATAATGACAATGACAAAAAAAAAAAAGTAGCAATAGTAGCAATTGGGCACTCCAGTTACCTAACCACTGTATTCAAACAAGGATCTATCTATAAACACTTCAAGAGACTTTTTGCAAGCCTCTGGCTTCAATATTAAAAACAAATTAAGTAAAATTGAATCAGAGCAAGTAAATAATGTGCTGATCAATTTAGGTGGAAAAGCTGCCTTTTCCCAATGTGAGCTGAGCATTATCCTTACCAGATGAGCAGAGAATGTAGCAATCAGTGCTTATCAATTGGATGCTGTTTGGAGGACAGTGTTAGGGAAAGTTATACAGGATCCTAGAATGACCCATGAAAAGAATACCAAGAAAAGGAGAGGGAATGTTAAGTAGGAAAAAAAAAAGTCAAATAAGTAATACACTGACAGAATCTGTAGAAAGGTGGACTCAGTGTACAATCCCACTCCTACTCACCCTCCCTCCCAAACTCAGTGAAGCTCCTCTAATGCACAATCCATGTTCATTAACACAAAGTAGGGTCATTCAATACTAAGAGGCCAAGAGAACGTTTGGGCAACAGACCATAGACTCCTGACCTGAAAGTTGATTCAATGAAGTTGCAGGGAAACTTTGGCATTATATTCTAAAGAGTTTATTCTGTGACCTTATTTTTAATTAAAAAATTTTTATTTTAAGTTTATTTATTTTGAGAGAGCAGGGGTGGAGAGAGAAAGAGCACACACATGCAGGGGATGGACAGAGGGAGAGGAAGAGAGAGAATCCCAAGCAGGCTCAGTCCTGTCAGCACAGAGCCTGTTATGGGGGCTCAATCCCATGAAACACCAGATCATGACCTGAGCAGGAAAATTAAGTGTTGGACACTTGACCTACTAAGCCACACAGGCACCCCTAAAATTTATTTTTCTTAATGCAGACCCAAAGGCTTTGATTTGTTAGGGGAAAAAAAGGCTTTTCAAGAAGTATATACAATATTACAATTTCAGTCCTTCATAGGTCTATTACTAGCCTTGTCGGAAAACTCCAGCTCTTAACTTTAACGTAATAACAAAATATGCTCCCTTTGCCCAACTGTATAGAGTACACAGGAAAAGAATGATGTTCCCTGGGAATGGCAATGTACAGGTTACACTCCTTGGAAGACAATTCAAGGGGAAAAAAAAAAACCTACACAAAATTTCTTATTTCTCTTGGAACTACTGAACATAATTGTCTCCTTTGAGTCAACTTAGAGAATCTCAAACTAAAAAACACCATTTCATGGCGACACTCCACGTTCATTGCCGTGAATGAAACTAACCATCCTACAAAGCAAACAAATGCTCCTGTACATGGGCGGACTGATCTGTAGAACTGATCACAGGGATCGTGAACCACAGATCTGTTTTCCATGTGACGAGCCATGATCAAATTATAAACCTGACCCCAGTCAATGTTGCTGTGAATGTGTGTATTTCCTCAGAAAAGACAAAGAAAGAAAGAGAGTACATTTTGTGAAGGTCATTCATGTCATAGGAAGAGGGAAAATACAAACTATACATATATATTATAATCACAGGAAATAATATGGGGCCTGACTCCAAAGATGGATTTGAATTTCATCTTGGTTATGTTTCAGTTATGCCACTCTGAAGAGCTCATAGCTCACTTCATCTTTTTATGAGCCTGTTTTCTTGTTGAGAGTAGTAGTAATACTATAAAAAAAGTTTACATTTATTGAGTCTGTTATGTACCATTCTAGTAAAACTTTAAAAATATACTTCCTTAACTTGTTTAAAAATAATTCAGGTAGATATTATGTCCATTTGGCAGGTGAGGAGATGAGGCTTAGAGAAATGAAGTGATTGTTTCAAGGTCACACAGCTAGTCAGTGGTAAAGCTGTCTAGGGCACATGCTGCAAAGGATTATGTTTAGATTCCGTAAGTTCATCTGTGTGAAAGCAATGCTAAGTTTTATGCTAATGTTACTATGAGTACCTCACAAAGAATGGCATATTCAGTACTATATGTTTTATAAAAATGTGGGAGTTGAGTTCAAGAGAGGGAAGGGGGAAGGAGGAAAGAAGGAGGGAAAGAAAGAGAGAGAGAGACTGACTATAATTTCAGTATCTCACAAAAATATTGCCTAGATGGGGAAAGGTGGTTGACAATAAGCAATTAGGGGTTAGGTAATAGAGACTCTCAATAACAAAATGACTCAGATATTCTGGAAGAAATAAAGGTAACCTTTGGCTGTAAATATAAATCTATGAAATCAAAATACCCAGCCCTGTTTCACCTCAGATTTTTCATAATGACCCTGGCCTTCTTTTCTCATTCTTCTCTCCTTTGGACAACTGGTTTTATGCTTTATCACAAATATAGGTTAGAAAAAAATGGCAGAAATGAGCAGAAAGCTCTGACTTAATCACAGCACAGGTGGGGAAACAAGTGGGTTCTGGAAGAAATTCATGTTAAACCAATAGAAATCATTAACAGATTAATTGATATTCTAATAAACAGATCATATGACTAAATGGCATCTAAACAATGAAGTCATTTTGCCAGAGAAATAGCTATTGTCATTCAAAGGGGAAAGCAGGGAATATGGAGTATTCGTGAACACTTTGCCTTGTATCATCTTAAAAAATAGTATTTTAAAGGAAGAGAATGAAGGACAAATTTGAGAGACATTTTTAGTACTGCAACCACGATGGAGACTGATTAAATACCTTGAGAATATCTGAGCTTCCTTCAAAATCCCAGCATTATCCCATCGCCTCTGCTCAAACTCAATCAGAACACACTTCCATGGTCATTACAAGTCCCAGAGTAACTTCCCTCTTAAATCCCCAAAGATCTATAAATGCCAAAAGGTTACATCATTTTAAAATGTTAGCTGCTATCAGAAGGAGCAGCGATGCTGGAAGAAACAGACATTCATCTTCTTCACTCATGGGAAACTTTACAAGAAATGATGTTCATTTAATGATAAGAAATCTCTTTATTCCACCAGAAATGATAAAAGGAGAAGAGGTGGAGAGGAAGAGAGAGCAAGACAGAGAAGCTATCAGTATATTTTAACATTGATTTAGGTGAGGGACACACCATTTTTGGTTAAATCTCTAAGTTGTGCATTTGATTTTAGAGTTTGAACAAATGTCAAGTTGAAAGTTAGGAGAATGAAAAGAAGAGTCCATAGGAATGAGTCTAAAATCAAGTGAACGGAATGTACCCACATTCTTCATCCCTTGCTTTACTCGTACTGTCATCCTGACAAGTATGTTTTAGTTTTACTTACTTATATTAATGCTTCATGGTAAATGGGCAAATATACCAGGGTGGATCAGGAAGATTAATGAGGTCTCAGCCACATGAGACCTCGCTAATGCATTTGGCTGTTAAAGCTTTCCTGAGAAGACCATGGAGACCACCAGGGGTTTCTCTCAAACAGGATTTGCAGATTAGTGAAGTGAGACTCTCCTCTGCAACATCTCTGCAGAGCTCCGGGGAGGTCGGGGCGGAAGGGGACTATCAAGGAAGAAGTGCCTCGTGTTAACAAGGAGGTCTGCTTTGTGTCAATTTTTTGTCTTTAGGTCTTCAATTATGTAACGACAGACACCGATCATTTCAAGTTGTTTTTGAGAGGGAGAAAATGGTGAATATGCTTAATCAACATGCCCCTGGGGATAATTACATTATCTGCTGGTTTTCCTCCTACTTTCTTCTTTTCCTTCAGAGCAGGTGGTATAGTAGTGCGGTGTTTTAAGATGATGTTTTCCCCCCCATGATTGCATTTTCTAGGTAGTTCTATATCTTGGGTTAATTCCACTTCAAAAGCTATCTCCTAAGTAGCAGAACTCATACCACCTATTAAAGAGAAAAGGACACCTGTCCCACTTACTTATTGCTGTGTAACAAGCTACCTCAGAACAGTGGCTTAAGACAACTATTTATTTTGCTCATGGTTTTGTGGGTCAGGAATTCGGGAAGAGCTCAGCTGGGCAGTCAGTTTCAAATCTACATGATGTTAACAGCAAGGCTTGAAGTAGAGGTTCCGCCTCCAAAATGGCTTCTTCATTCGCGTACATTTGGCCTTAGCATCTCTCTCTTTCAACATGAAAGGGAATTTTCTCCATGCTGTCTGAACTCCACAAAGCATTGCATTTTTGTGATTTCTTAATTGATACCCAGCTTCCTCAATGTGTGAGTGTCCCAAAAGCAAGTAATTCAAGGGACTCAAGTGGAAGGTGCAAGGCTTCTTATGACCTGGCTTCAGAAGTCTGAGCACATCCATTTTGCCACTTTCTATTAACAAGTCTCTAATTCTGAATGACATGTAAAGGGAGGGGAAAAACAGACTCCACCTCTTTATGGAAGAAGAATACTTATACACAGGAAAGGGTGGCAAGAATTGGTGGCAGCCATTTTGGAGATAATGATGACAGCTTTTTCTGTACAATCTGCCACTTATAATTTAAAGAAGACAATGACAAAAAGTTTGTTTTTATTGTTATATTCAGTATGAATACTAAGGTCTTCTTGTGATCAGAGCATATTTGACATACAGATGACTTGGAATTGTCAGATTTTTCATTGGGTTTCAGCTACTTTAAGCTTTTTGAAGGCTGTACATTTCTAATCTGGTATCAATTCAAGGTGAATATTTCTTGAAGACCAAATGAATTTTATTGTTAGTCACAGAGGCATCCAGAGGCTCAAGGTCACAGAATTCCAGGTTGTGGAATTTTAGAGTGCATAAATTACCCCAATACTGTTAAATGCCCATTAAAGTGAGCATAAATAAGTCTTTGTTAAGGGAGCCCATATGTAGGTATTACATTCCCATCATTTAATTAAGGATACAATACTTTTTAAAACATGAGTTTCTTAGAAGCAGAATAGTCTTTGTCTCTTTATATTTACAACAAAACCATCAATATCAATTACAATATAACCTAGCAATTGAAAGCAAGATACTTACTGTTCTCTTGGGTCTTAAAAAAATAAGTGACTTTTAGGTAACCTTGGAGCAACAAAAACAACACAAGACCATTTGGGTCTGAGGGTGAATGGATGAATGGTAAATGTGCCCCAGAAACATACAGAATTTTCAATTTTTGTCATCGCGTAGGCCCGTGTAAAACCATCCAAAATTTTTATTTTATGTTTTTTATTTTATATGCATCCTGCTGCATAACTCATCTCCTACTGATACTATGCGAACCCTATAAAACACTCATCTGCTCCAAGTTACTACCAACAGGGACTCCACAACCTTAAGAAAATAACCACAAAATCAACTCTCTTGACTTTGGATTCAAAAGGAACAAATAGGCTCTAAAAAAAAGGGTTCAATAAGTACAAAAATCTTGCCTTCATAGAACCTCTGCAAGCCACATGATCTTTTATGGATTTGCACCAACATCATTATGTCTTGTCATCACAATTGCTCAGAAGTTACCACCCTTAACAAACAGACTGATCCTTAATCAAGGTGCTACACACAATCCAATTCTAAAAGTGGCATTCTATTTTGTGACTGTACCAAAGTCCTTTTAGACTAAGATTCATTTATATGTGATGAGTTAAATATACCTATAAAAACACTACTTTCTCTGAATGGATCCCAGGTAGAGTGAACATATGTCGGGGACAGATTTTGTCCTGGAAAGTCCTGGTTTAGTCATGTTGCATGACCATAAAAATTATTACTGACACTCCAAAATGTATGGTTTGGGTAATAAGTTATAAGTCATCCTAGTGGGACAAAAATTTATCAGAAACCCTCAAAAAATTATTCCAATAGTATGTAACCCAGCAAATTAAAAAGAAAAGAAAAGAAAAGAAAAAAGTTATTACATTTAGTGAAAGAAAACAAAATCTTTAAACTCATAGGTAGACCCACACATTCCTTAACAGAACATACCACCTATCATTTACCTTTCTCTGAAACTCGGGATCATGAAAATAGTTCTCAATTAATTCATTTTGCTATGACATAATAACGCTTTCAAGAACCACTGAAGTGTGCTGGGCTCTCTGCTGAACATGAAATCATTTTCTGAGGTCAGATCATTTTTCTTTACCCACCCCCAGCCTTTCACTGTCAGACAGCTCCTGCTAATATAATAGAAGCCACTCTTCTACTTTCAATCTAAATCATTCTCCCAATGAAATATTTTTATTAAATTAGAAACAGATTTCCAAAGTAAAATCTGCCTTAAAACAAATTTATGTTTTTCTGGAAACCTTACTCAAATGTATTGATCAGTGAAGCTTCACCTGTGAAACAGGAAGTGACTACTTCCCAGTTCTTCGACACTCTCGACTTTGGCACCTGTGGAACAAGTGACAGGACTAACAGATTCTTCACTGGCATCCCCACCAATTATGTTCTTTTCCTTCAAAGGCCACACTTTGTCAGGCTGCAGCTCAGTCTTGTTATGGGGGTGCCCCTCAAACCTGGTCCCTCTTCAACTCACAAACAGCTAGTCCTGGACTTCATTCCTTCAATACAGAAGAAAAGGTTAAAGAAAAGGTATAGGTTTTTAAGCTACTTGGCAGGTGTCTAGTTTTTGCTAAATATGAATGTGCCAATGGTATGATCATCTTGGTATTTTTTAAATTATTCATCTTCTTTAAAAAGTAGTGATTTTTTCAAATATGAGCAAGAATTAACATGTATTAATTACAGTAAATTTGAAAAATGCCCCCAAAACTTACATAGGAGAAAGAAAGAGAAATCACTGAATTGTCACTATGCAGAGATAATTATTGCTAAATGTTTTGATATCTGCTTTCCCAATCTTTGATTCTCTGCATACAGAGATACACACAAACATATAAATGGGGGAGAGGAAGATAGAAGAGGGGACAAGAGAGAGAAAGAGGGAGAGAGAGAGAAAAGAGATTTGTACAGCGAGAGAGTATGCATGGTATTTTGTTTTTAATCTGCTTTCCTCACTTTAAAACTACACTGCAAACATTTTCCAGGTTATTATATATTCTTCTTTGTTATCACGTTTTATTGGTTACACAGAATTTGATTGTATGGATAACCCGCTATGTAATGAATCCCTTATGAGAAGGTATCCAAATTTCACTGATATAATCTTATGAAACAATGTGTATTAATATTTCTGTACATCAATTATTATTTCTTCAGTCATTTCCTTGAAGTAGGATTTATGGAGCAAAGACATGAATTCTGCAACCTCTTCTGATTCATACGACCAAATGTCTTTCAGAAAAAGAGTCCTAACCCACAGTCCGTTGGCAGGTCTTGGAGTACCTGTCATCAATGTGAGATTTTTCTCTGTTTTTATAATGTTTTCTTATAAATTTTTTGATGTTTATTTTATTTTTGAGAGAGACAGACAGACAGACAGAGCAGGAGCTAGGGAGGGGCAGAGAGAGAGGCAGACACAGAATCCGAAGCAGGCTTCAGGTTCTGAACTGTCAGCACAGAGCCTGACAAGGGTTCAAACCCATGAACCATGAGATCACGACCTGAGCCAAAGTTGGATGCTCAATGAACTGAGCCACCCAGGCGCCCCCCCTGTTATAATATTTTCTAAGCTGACTGTGGGAAAAGGATGTTTTGCATCAATATGCATTACGAATGATAGTTGACTTTTCCTTTCTCCTTCTCTTCCTTTTGTCATTTGCGTTTAGATATTTGTATACCCTCATTTGGTAGCCTGCTGGTTCTTTTTTTTCCCTATTTTATTATTTTTTGAATATTTTTAAAGTTTATTTATTTTTTGAGAGAGACAGAGACAGCATGAACAGAGGAGGGGCAGAGAGAGAGAGAGAGAGAGAGAGAGAGAGAGAGAGAGAGAATCCCAAGCAGGCTCTGCACTGTAACCACAGAGCCAGATGTGGGGCTCCAACCCATGAAACCACAAGACCATGTTCTGAGCCAAAATTAAGAGTCAGACACTTTACCAGCTGAGCCACCTAAGTGTCCCTTTTCTCCACTTTAAATCATGATTGTGCCTCTTTCTTGCAGATTCATATAAGTTGCCATTCATACCTCATGGTATATTTATAACAGTGTCTAATATTCTTTTACACATTTCCTATCCTTATCTAAGTTTCTGGAAAACACGCTCTAGTCTCATTCTGCCCATACTATACACACATACACAAGGGTGACCCTTGAGTATTTCAAGTTTGTAGACAAGTTCCAAAGAGATTAGAAACTCTACACTGCACAATATTTCAGGAATTGTGTTCCCTGAATGAAGAAGTTGCAGGAAAACATTATTCCTCACTTTTTCACTATGCCATCAATTCACAGGCAAACCTTTCTTGTCACCTATTTATCATAAATCATAAAATGTTAAAAAATAGTTCACTCACAGAGTTTGGAATTTGTTAAACTAGAAGATTTTATACATTCATGTCATTTCCATTTAAGCATGATGCAGCACTTTACAAGTATGAATTAAGAGATTCCAACTGGAAACTAAAGCAAACCTCAAGGGAGTAAAAGTAGGCAGGGAGGGCATGAGGACTTCAGCACGATAAGGCCAGAGCATTTCTGGCATTTCTATCGCTCACACCTAAGGACTCAATTCCCAGGACTGCATTCTAAACATGAGACCACATCATAAGCAGGCTTTCTAACCAGTGAGCGTGAACTGAGCTGGGATTGCGCATTAGCCAACCTTGTCTCAAACATGTGAGAAAATGTAAATTAAACCTTTTTTCCTCTTTGATACAATTTATATTCAAGTCATAAGTGAGGCACTAAATGGAACATTGTAATCTTATTTACAGGATATTTCAATAAAAACATAAAAACAATTAAAATTCTTAGAATCCCTTTTTAGGCATTTCAAGAATAGAAAAAATATATGACTTTTGGAAATCAGAGAGGTTTTTTCTGAGAGCGAAAATTGTCACTCTTTGTGGGGGTGGCCAGATGTTCACTATTCAACCATTCATTTCTTCTTCTTCTTCTTCTTTTTCTCTCTCTAATTTATTTAAGTAGTTTTAGGCACCAAGTGATAGCTACTGTGCTTAAGGCTTGGGAGAAAATGATGAATGAGATACTGAATACCCCTTTCTAGACTGTGAATTCTCCTACCATCCAACTCTGATTCTGAAACAACAGACAGAATTCAGACAACAGCTCTGATTCTGAAACAACAGGACAGAAAACCGCAGGTGTGTAGGTCCTGGGAAGTACAAAGTAATGAGAACACAGGGAAACACCTCTGTTCCTGTTCTTGGAATGAGGGAGGGAGCAACAGAACATGTGACACTAAAAGAGGTTTTGAAGGCTGAGTAAGCATTTGCTAGAAGGGGCAGGGAGGATTTCAAGGCAGAGGAGTCGGCATGCAAAGACAGAGAAATGTGAATGCACATTATGTGTTCAGGGAAGAGCAAGTTCCTCAGAATGGCAGAAATTAGGTAAAGCAGTCTACAGCCAAGTTAAAACAGAGCTTCTTAGGATGCCTGGGTGGTTCAGTTGGTTAAGCATCCAACTTTGGCTCAGGTCATAATCTCACAGTTCGTGGGTTCAAGCCCTGACAGCTCAGAGCCTGCAGCCTGCTTCGGATTCTGTGTCTCCCTCTCTCTCTCTGACCCTCTCCCAGGTCTCTTTCGGTCACTCTCTCTCTCTCTCTCTCTCAAAAAGAAATAAACATTTAAAAAGATTAATAATAAAAAAAAATAGAGCTTCTCTAGCCATGGAAAAGGGTTATAACTTACATGGCCAGAGAACTCATTTATTCTGAGCCATCCATACAGATTCAATACAAGAAACAGAAAGACTATAGTTTATTTACATAGTTTACCTTGGAGGTAATAAAGAGATTGGTTTAGAGAAAATAAAATATTGGGGCACCTACCTGGCTCAGTTTAGTAAATGTCTGACATCAGCTTAGGTCATGATCTCATGGTTCATGAGTTCAAGCCCCACATTGGGCTCTGTGCTGACAGTGTGGAGCCTGGAGCCCACCTGGAGTTCTGTGTCTCCCTCTTTCCCTGCCTCTTTCACGATCGCATTGTCTCTCTCTCCCTCTTTCAAAAATAATTAAACATTAAAAAAATTTTTTTAAAAAGAGAGGAAAATGTGGAGTCAGGGAACTCACTTGAGAGGTTATTACAATGGTTCATCTAAGGAGAGTTTGTCAGGCACACATCCAGACAATCTTAGACCAAATAAGTGTCCCTAAAGCTCGGCATTTAAGCCTTACTACAAGGATTCCAATCCACTGGGAGTCCAATCATTCTTTGTAGTTATTTCCAGATAAATTTCTAAGTACTGGAGCTTCTGAAGAGAAGAGTTTTTAGAAGCACACAACTTGGGAAATTATAGCTCTATCTGACAACTAACACTCTTCAAGGATCCAACAGGAGGGGAGAATAAACATATGTCTCCCCAATTTAACACTTGCCAATGTAAATGAGCACATGTGCCTTTTCAATGTTCAGCACATTCCTCAAGCCACAGAATGTGGAACTGCAACAAAATAAACCATCAGGATAAAAAGAATCATTTCCATGAGATTTTTCCCGCTTTGGCAAGTGGCACAGTGAGAGGTTAAATGCAAAGGTTAAAACCCCATGGTCCAAGGCTGACTCTGACCAGCACCCAAGTCCCGTTTGATATAGATAATGTTAGCCCAAAGCATACTGTTTACCAGCTAATTTTCTAATACCTTCCAGACTTACAAAGACCCAATTTCTAAGTGGTTATAACGAAGAATACTTTAGAGCTACCACCTCCTAGAGAGAGAGGTCATTATGTTCTCCAGTTTACCACAGTCCACATCACCCTTTGCTGCCATCTCAACACTGAAAACTGGCCTCTGTTGGCCCTTGTCATTAAAATAAGGGGAAAAAACAACACTATAAACTCAGAGCCAAAATAAAAGATAAGTACAGCATCCCCATTGCTGTTCAAAATGAGAGGCCTGGGAGCACATTAGACACTGAAGCTATTCCTCACTTCCTCCAAGTCATGTGCTCTTCTTTCTTTCTTGAAATAAAGTGCATGTGCTCAAAAAGTCCCTGGTCACTTAACTCATCAACAATTAAGCGTTCAAGCCAACAGGTATTGAAATTGAGACTCCTATGAAGGAACTAGGAACACAGGCTTGACATGGAGTCCCAGGTTGGCTTCTTAGTCATGTGGCCTTGGGAGACCACCACTTCTGTCTGGTCCTTTATGTCCAGGGCTATGAAATAGGGCTAAAAATGCCCACTATCCAGAGTAGGTGTTCATAATGATTATTAAAGGGAGCCAAAAGCAAGGACCACAGCATTTTCTTAGCAAAGTTGTTAAATACTATAAAAATACAATTGTTATCTATGTATGTAAATCTGAGAAATACTAGTATAAAGAAAAAACGTGTAAGTTTCCTTTCTTTAGAATACTAAAGTCTCTAGAAAGCATGTTTTGAAACAAAATGAAGGAGATCATTTGTAACATCTTTTGAACATATTAGAAGACAGAAACCGTTTTTGTTTGTGGAGGTTCTGGGGAAATAGGACTCTGGGACTGCACTTTGGGATGCAGTGATCCACTATCTCCATTACCGGCTCTGAGATGATCCGAGGCCACTGGTAGTTCCCTCTTACAACTCCTTCTAGTTTCTGCAGCTTTAGATCAATCTCAGGACTTTGGCATTTATGTGTGAGGACATAAATGGGAACACTGAGGAACAGATCAGGTGATGTTATCGCTGGCTACAGACATGGAAAAAAATGCCTGGCGTTGATGATCCTTCTTGGTTGGAGAGATGAGCAAACCTGCCTCTATTCTGAGCCCTTAGAATAATGAACTTTTCTGTTATCTTTGGCATTTGTGGGGAGTGAGATGTTTGCTACAAGTACTCAGGTTATCCAATATGAGGTTAAAAAAAAAAGAATGCTACAACTATAGGACTAGGAAAGAGGTCTGCTGTTCCTGATCAGAATGTTCTATGAATGTAAAGAAAGGCAGCATCTAGCTGAATAGGAAACTGGGTTCCATTTCCGCCACTGTCTAGTTCTGGGACATTGGGAAATTTACGTCTCTGAACCATAATTTCATCCTTTTATTATTATTTATTTATTTATTTATTTATTTATTTATTTATTTATTTTTGAGAGGCAGAGAGAGACAGAGTGTGAATGGGGAAGGGACAGAGTGAGAAGGAAACACAGAATCTGAAGTAGGCTCCAGGCACTGAGCTAGCTGTCAACACAGAGCCCCACATGGGGCTCAAACCCACGAATTGTGAGATCATGACCTGAGCCGAAGATGAACGCTCAACCACCTGAGCCACCCAGGCACCCCCATAATTTCCTCATTTTAAAATGCTGGGTTGGAAAAAATATATAGTTTTTAGTGTCTCTTTCGGTTCAAAGATTACATATTTTTCCTGGAGTGAAAGGTATTTTACTGAGATTATGAGAAAATCAAATTTTAGTCAATCAAACCCTATATACCTTTATATGGCACTGCCTTTTCCAAAAATACCATTCTTCATCTTTAACTGATCTTTTCTTGGCAGCAGATCCTGGCATTTGAGTCTTAAATTTTGTCCTTATTTAGTAAAATGTATACAGATCACCTATTATTTAAAATAGGTCAATGCTGTTTCTTTGTGTCAAGTGAAGAACTGCTTAATTAACAAGTTGGCAGTTCAAATTTTTCTGAAATCAAGGTAAACCTATGGTACCAAAAACAGCCAAAAGAAGTTTGTGCTAAATGGGAGCTTTAAATTGTGGAAAGTTCAGCAAGCTTCTATATCTAAGATCACAAATTTTTAAGAAGATGTATATCTTCTTGACATACATTTCTCACCAGTGCCTTTATCAAATTTGTTTTCTCCCTGAAGGTAAATTCTAGTGCTGCCTTCTCCCCTTAAGTCCCATCCCACCCAGGCTCCTTTGCCAATGATACCTATAAGATTATATTTATTTCTTTGAGCTAAAATGTAAAGGTCACTCTGTTTATTAAAGCTCAGCCTTGAGGCTAAATATTTTTCTTCACTTTTCCTGGTGTAAAGGAGGGAGCAGGAGACAGAGAGACAAAGAAGCATGGGGAATAGAAACTTTTTACTGATTAATTGATGTGAAACTGAGTTCCCTGGATCCTAACCAAATTTAATTTGGCTCATTCACAGTTGAACCAGAATTTTTACTTTGAAGCAAGAATAAATCTTACATATAAGAGGTAGCACTTTTTTTTTTTTTTTGATCCTATAACCACTTTGCTCACTGATATATCACCTTCACTCTAAGAGATTCAGTAAGATTACCTACTGGGAAAAACAGTGCCATTTTGTTCTGGCTCTTTTTGTCTGCATCTAGTGTATCAAACACCTCTGAGCATTTTGGAATTCATAGGCAATAGGATCCAACCCAAATTTCCATTTTTCAAATACAGCATTTGGCTAAAGGATGTTTTGCTCTAAGGCTGATTGAAAAGTAAACTGCATGGTGCTGCTAATTCTTGGGAATCTTGACCTGAAAAACACCCCATCTTTTCAGTTTACAGCACTATGCTTAGGTGATTTTCATGAAAACCACAGAGGTTTTCTTCTAAGCTCTGAATACAACCCTTTTCCAATTTAGTCTCTTGCTGAGGAGGTTTTGGGCTGTGCCAGATTATGTGAAAAATAGAGGATAGGAACAAACAGCCAGGTGCATGCATGAATTTTTAAACCAGGTCTGTGGAAAAACACGCAAAACAAAACCCCTCCGACCACCCTTGGGATAAAACACCAATCTGAATATCATCCAGTATCATCTCTGTTATGTGTCTACACAGGCCCCAGACAGATGGCCAATTTACTTTTACCACCTTCAAGTCCATGAAGTAGTCATCCGTGCTCAGTTGATGGCTTCGGCGGGCTGGGGCTCTGAACAGTCTGGACACCTAGGGAAATGGTACTTCTCCAGAGTGGTATTGGGTTAGAGAAAGTAAAACTAATCACACAATCCTCCAAAACAACACACATACACACACTTTTTTTTTTAAAGGAACAGTAGGCACAGATTGGCCAAGAAACAAAGCTATAAGATACAAAAAGTTATTTGACCTTTCTTTGAAATGTGAAGTAACACTTCTTAAGGGTCTTAAAAGGAGACATGCCTTCAGTCACTCTATTTTTCCACTTCCTGCACGGAAGCCTGCAATTCTCAGGTTCAGGCAAAGATCTATATGACCGGAGGAAGAACCATTATGCACACTTCCTCCAATGCAGCACTGGCTAAAGGGATCAAGCAGGCCCTATTACACACAATCGGAATCGTCCGCCGACCCTATTGCGCTGCATCTTAACACAGACAGGGCTTCAGATGCCGATGCACTGTTGCAATGGATGTGTTACCTCATTTGTAACCGACCTACAGTGAGTGATGTCTTCCAACACTTCAGCTCTAAGCTATGGCTCCAATCTCCCAAGCAAGAAATGATGCTCTACTAGTGAACAGATGCACAGATAAGACTCAGACACCACAGAAAGTAATTGCTTATGTCCATGAGTCATTTTGAATATAAAAATGTGCTCCCTAAATAATACTTAAATAAGGTCAACATAGGAATGCAAGGCTTCCTAAAGGTTGGTACCTGTGTTTTCCAGCACACTTCTAGGACTGTGAACAAAGCTACCTACGAGAAGTTACCATGTCTACATGTTCTGATTCATCAACAAGCCACCAACGCCACACACTGAGAGGCCAAAAAGTTAATGGGTTGTAGGTCAATATTTATTGAGAAGAAAAAGAATGTCTCCTACGCTCTCAGCAGACTGGGCTGGGGGACCTTCCTCTGTCCTTCAAAAACACACTGGATGTAAAACTATCCCCAAACCAATTACTCGGTGTTGTTGCTGCTTCACTTGTGTGTCTCCTCTACCAGACTGAGGTATCCATAGCACACACAGGGTCTTCCATCTTCCTCTACTGTCTTCTGAACAGTTGGTTGTTAATATGTGGTGGTGTAATGGACAGGAACAGAATTTAGAATAATGTACTCATATCTTATTAAGTACTTAAATATGCACTTAATACTTACATATTATTATCCTGCCTAATATGTGTGCCACTCTTTGTATTTTAAAGAAAACAGTTGGGACAAAGGAAGAAAGGGAATGAGGAAAATGAGGAGGGAAACAGAATCGGCAGGGAAGGGGGGACAAGAAAGGCAAGGAAGAATGTCCCTAAATATAATTGTTTGGGGCACTAAACTGAATCCATGTATACATGTCATGTATTAACCAAAATTAGACTGCAATTTTGATATCTTACTAGTTCACAAAATACCATATTAATAGCAAATATGTACTAGCCATTAGTATGTGCTAGGACTTGTTCTAAGGGCTTTATAGAGCTCAACTCATGTAACTCTAAAATTCTACAAGGCAGCTCCAATTAGTCTTATCATTTCACAGATTAATATACTGAAGCACAGAGAGGTTAAGTGGTCAGCCCCAAATCACACATGGTGAGTGGCCAAACCCAGAATTAATGTAAACATCTAGCTCCAGAGTATGTTTCCATTCTCCGTGCTATACGGCCTCACTGTGAAGTTAGAAGTATGTACTGAGCACCTTCAAAGGTCAACTACTCAGTCAGGCACATGAGGGGTAAATGTATGTACATCTAAGCCATTGCCTCGGAATTCCTTCCACCTGCAGTTCCTTTACTGAGTGCATATCAGATTTTCTAAAATAGAAAGTAGCAACCTGAGATTAAAGACAAAATCTCAGAAGGGGTGCAGATAGTATAGAAGCAAAGGCTTAGAAGAAATGTGTAAAGATTGGCTAGTGGTAGCAAGTATCATGAGGCAGGTAAGGTAAGCTTGGCTGCAGGGAGGACGTGCCTGCAGAGGAGGTAAAGCAAAGCATATATAATAGAATAGATGCTCAGCAAAACTTGACCTTATACAATTAAAAAAAAATCCTTCACGAAAATGCCGGTTTAAATGCCAGTGCCACAGGAAGGAAAGAATCATCCTGTATTTGGTGGATAATTTTGTCCCTTCTGGGAAGGAGGACCGGGCCACTTTCTCTTTCACCTGATCATGTGCAAGGGTCACCAAAGCCAACCCAGCGCACACATCTTGGGCCCAGAACTTTGTTCACCAAAGCAGAATCCCCCAACTTGCCAAAATTTAAAAGGAGATGCTTAACTCATGTGCCAGCAGATAAAAATCATGGTTTTGAGAATGAGGGGGAGTATTCCTGATGAGACAGACTTAATGACACATCATTCCAGTATATACCCATGCCTCTACAAAGAAATATATTTTATATGAGGAACACATGCTACTTAGAGTATATTGAACAGTGGGGAAATATGCAAAACTGGGGCCCCTAACTTACCAGTGTATGTTTTACAGGTGGTGATATGCTTATTCACCTACACATGCACTCACAGAAACACCCACAACCTTGATGCCTGGCAGTGGTCTGTGCTCTCATAATACTCTGTATGTTTGCATGGTTAGAGTCTGTCCTCTTGATGGCATGGCTGGAGTTATTGGTCAGAATCCAAGCTGCACTGGGTACTAGTAACACTCAGTATCTCTTCTCTAACATCTATCAGCTCTTTAGGCCTCGTTATCTCAATGACACATCTTGGCTTATCTCCAGCTAGTGTATTGTTTATTGATTGATGTGAATAAGGCAGGGAGAGTAGAACATTCTCTGAAAGTTATGAACAACTGATAAAAGAAGTACCGAATGCAATATCTATGGAATCGGAACAGCCAAGGGAGGCAATGAGATGGATGAACGTGCATCCTCTCCCTGGCCCCCCTATCTGGGCTTGCAACAGTGAACAGCTAGAGAAAGCTTCCTATTACAGTTGATTTTTACAAGGTCATTTTTCATATCAAAACCACCAAACATCTAATGTATAGATGATTTCTGTGAGTGAAACTGACATGCAACCATTTTGCAATTGCCTATCATACAGTTTAAATTTGAGGAAAATAGAGGATGAATTTGTGGAGACTGAAGAAAGGAGAGTATTTGGAAACCTGAGGTTGCATTAGAAAAGAGAAGTCTGTTGGGCAAGGCACAGGTAAGTCAAACAAACTGACTGGAAAGAGTGAGCAGTATTTGTCATAATAGATCCATCAAAGAAAATCTCTTATTCATAAAAGAGGACATTTCCCAGAGACTAATTCCACTAGATGCCAGATCAGCAGTAGTTTGGAAACATAATTACCAACTGTGTGTATGGAAATAATTAATCCCACGCTTTTGGGGAAAATATATAGTGAAATGCTGTTTTTCAGAAGAGACAACGGAGGAAGATGTTTTGGAATCTGGACATCTGGAAGCAAGGCTTATTTAGATCGGTGATGTCATACATACAGCCTGCATATTTCTGGATGCCAAAGGAAGGTATGCTAGCTACAGACACACCTGAAAACCCTAAAATAATTCTATTTTAGGAAAGCAAAACATCAATAGATGGCCCTGAAATCCCACGGAAATCTAAGGTTAGGTAATACTATTCTCAAATTCAGAAGACTGTGTACTTAAATTGCCAAAGCAAAATCCTTTCCCAGATGTCTCTGATAAAGCCTTAGGTATTTAAGAAGTTTTATAAGTGGAAAAAAAAATCTTAGAGTCTCTGAAAGACAATGTATAAACATGGGAATGCTTGAAATTCTTCAGGCAAATTCCACCTGTCTCTCAGCCTTTTAAATCAGGACTTTACTCAATATAATAGTAATTTTATTCCTGGTTTTCTGAAATCTCAAGTTTTCATATCTCAGTATGTTTGGACTTTCATTCTTTGATCAAGTCTCTGGTTTTAGTCCTTATAGGTATTTCTTCCCGTCTCATACACAGTGCAGATTGTAGACTAGTGTTTCCACTAGGTAGTAGGTTACATTAGCTAATTTCTTTCAGATTTAGTTGCTTTCGGATTAGAAATGCATCATCTTTTTCAAAGGTTGCTGCCTTAGGCTCCTAAATTTATCCTGTGCTGCCTTCACTCCTGCCGTCTCTGACTTTCCAAAATAAATGTCTGACTATGTCCATTTTCCACCTAAAATTTCCAGTGTATTTCCATCCCTTTCAGTATGATATTTAAACTCCTTTATATGGTACACAAAACCTTTCATGACCTTACTCCTGGCTCCCTCTTTAGCCTTGAATAACTATTTCCCCTAAACTCAAAATTCTTATCACAAACTGTCTTTGAGCCTGTGCACTTAGCGTTTCTTCTCATTGGTATTTAACATACATACTTTTAGCTAGGCATACTTTCTTATCTCCTTTAAATTCTTTATTTTCTTAATCTAATTTGACATCTCTATCCTTGGAATACCTTTTCTGACATTCTGACTACCTTAAATCTGGACCAAGTACTCTCCCTGGGCTTTTATTTAAAGAACCCTGACCTATACGTGGCAAAACCCTTAGAAACTAAGTATTTACTCTATAGCCTGCATTTTTTTTTTTTTAACTAGAATGCAAACTATGGAGAGGAAGCATCCTGACAATCTTATCCCATACCTAGATTATTGCCTCATATACAGTAGATGTTCAATAAGTGATGGCTGAATCAATTAAAGAGCATGGCCTTGTCTGCGACAGAGCTGGGAGCTTGGCACAGGCCAATAAAACCTTGACAAATCGAGTTGAATGGCCTGAAAGCAATTTGAAAACCCATGGCAGAATCTGTCTCCCTTCCTCAGATATATTTTCTATTACCCTTTCAAGCCCATCACGAACATCCCCACCTCCCTATCCCAGAGAGGGAGCCACATCAAGTAATCTAACTCAGTGTCACCAGGAGAGGAAGGGGCTGTGACTTGGGGGTATGTTCTTTCTTCAACAGAAGGCTTTTACTCAGCTTAAGAATGCCATACCGTTAGAAGTCAGATCCACCTCGGTGGGACTCTGCCACTTTCATTTGGGAGGTGAGGTGAAAGGAACAATAGAAGTACATGTGAGGAGATGGTTCCCTGTTCCTTTTTTTCCCCCCACTCAGAAAGTACCCATTTCTCCTCTGCTTCAAGTACATGTAGTGACGCTACTCTGAAGAGCCGATATGGACCTTCAAATATAGATATCACTCTTGCAAAGCTGCATTCTCGAAGTTTGGGTGAATCAAGCTAGAATTTCATCATTGATGCATTACTGATAAGCATATATCACCATCTGAAAGGATTATAGGATGAGAATGAAAAGCCAGCAAGGAAAGTTTACATCATTTAGGAAGCATGCAGCTTGTTGCTAGAGAGCTGCTAGTATGCAAAGCACCAGTTGTTTGTGTGTGTGCTCTGTATTTCAAGTTTTTATTTAAACTGTAGTTAGCTAACATATAACTTCAGTTTCAAGAGTAGAATTTAGTGATTCATTTACATATAACACCCAGTGCTAATCACAATGAGTGCCTTCCTTACTACTCATCACCCAGTTAGTCCATCCCCTACCCATTACCTTCTGTCATCCCTCAGTTTATTCCCTATTGTTAAGAGTCTCTTAGGGGAGCCTGGGTGGCTCAGTAAGTTAACCATCTGACTTCAGCATAGGTCATGACCTCATGGTTTGTGAGTTCAAGTCCCACATCATCAGACTCTGTGCTGACAGCTTGGAGCCTGGAGACTGCTTTGGATTCTGTGTCTTCTCTCTCTATGCACCCCACCCCCTACCCGCTCATTCTGTCTCTGTCTCTATCTCTCTCAAAAATAAATAAACATGAAAAAATGTTTAAATAACAAGAGTCTCTTATGGTTTGCCTCCCTCTCTTTTTTCCTTCCCCTTATGTTTATTTTGTTTCTTAAATTCTACATATGAGTGAAATCATATGATATTTGTCTTTCTCTGACTTATTTTGTTCAGCATAGTACACACTAGCTTTATCTATGTCCTTTCAAATGGCAAGATTTCTTTTTTTTTGCTGGCTGAGTAATACTCCATTATATGTATGTGTATGTGTGTGGACACCACATCTTCTTAATCCATTCATCAGTACTAGTTGAAAGGGCCACAGAAGTCCTTCACTTTCATAAGAAATTAATCAAAATATAACTTTTTTCAATTTAAGCCATTATAAAATTTTCATTTCTTTCCCATTTAGGATCAGAAAATTCCCTATTAAAAGTAGCAACATGAAAACCTTAACAGTGTGGCTGCAGGAAATTATTTACCCAAGAACAGTTTTTTTCATATGGTAAACAGAGGCAAGCAAAGCAGGTTAGCCACAACAAAAAGAAGATCAAGAAAAAAATTGAATCAGAAAAGAAAATTCATATACTACTACTATTGTAAAGAAGAAAATATTTAAAGTTCATATAATGAGGGAAATAACAAAGCTAGAGCACTTCGTTTAATAAGGAAGGTGTGCAGACAATTTTGAAATATTTTTAGGTAAACTAAAAGGAAGGAAGGCACAATCGTCTTGTAAAGATAAGTAAGCTGCAGTTATCTAGAAAATCCACTTAAATAAGGCAATGAGATCTCTCAGCATGGTACCCACACAAACAATAGTGAAATATGCGAGTCTCTTCATGAACTTGGCACATTACATCAGACTCCAGGGCATAGAGGTGTACCCAGAATTAACGTTCTGGGGGGAAAATCACTGTTTTGAAGATAGATAACCCATTCTATGGGATATGAATGCACTAAGAAAAGACAATTCATTTATATTTTTACTTTTGCAAACTAGTTCCAGTTAATCAGTATTTTCAGAATGGCCTTTCACTGATGCCCTAAGATTATGTGCAAACTATAATGATCAAAATGATTTGATTTGTATCAACCTCAGGATCCAATTGTCATAACCTTTTAAGCCTTCTTGAGCACTACAGATTTATCACTTCCCAGGCCTTCCAAAGGACTTGAAAAGGTATTTTATCTCAATACAAAGCTTCTAAATTTATTTACTGTAATCACTTGCTAATGGACATCATTCCTACAAATTAGACTACAATGGTGTTTAGAGATAACAAATCAATTGGTTAGATTAAAGGATATTATCTAACAAGTATCAGAAAGCCTGATAAGAATGAGAAGGCACTAACTGTGGAGATTTTAAAGGATTAACTTACTCCTGGAATAGGTAAGGCTTAGAATCTATTACCTCCAGGAACCCCAGGCAGAAGCCAGAAGCTACAAATTACTACTTAGTCTTACAAAGTAAAGGTCAGGTAAAGAGAGCAGATTGTAGTAGACATCAAAGAAACTGGAATATGTTAAGTAGAAAGGACCCCATGGCATTTATATGAGATCTAAGGTAACTATCCATTTAACTTATTAAAAAAAAAAGAATCTTATGATGCTATTTTATTCCCACATGCTAGGAAGATAAGACAGGTTGCCCAAGGCCACTCAGCCTATTGACTGACTGGCTTGTCAGTCAGTTTCCAACAGTGAACTCATGCCATCAGAGAACTGGTTTATAGGTCTACATCTGGGTATTCAGAACAACACTGAAACTACACATTTAAAGCAAGCAAAGTCCTGTGGGACTACAGCCCATCTGATGGAAGAGGAAGCCCTTTAAATAAAGAAGACAACTCCTCCTTCCCCATTACCCATGACAAATGCATAATTGCTTGGCTCTTTTCAACATCCTGTCCCACTCACTTACCATCATGCTATAAATGGAGCTGAAAAACTGTATTTTAATTTTCAAAGTCCTGAACGGAGTATCAATAAAGTCATCAGAGAAAGGCACATATGTTTACCATCCTTCTTCCCTTGGAAAGATAGCACAGTGAGATTAACTCAAGGGAACCCAACTAGGTTTCCCTCTCTTTCTCGTCTTTCTCTTGAGATTACTCCTGTAGCCACTGAGCTTGTACTGTTATGTAGGTCAATGACACTAACAAAAGGCATTCTGCTAACATGATGATCTACTTTGGAGGAAGGAAGAAAGGGAGGCGAGGGAGAGAGGACTTCCATCAGTAAAAAGAATGTAGGGCTGGATTAAAACAAAAGAAAACAAAACAAAACAAAACAAACAAACATACTTCTTTGTGTGTCAGGAAAGAGACCAATGAGCACCACTGAATGAAAAGGTGCCCCTCTTGAAAATATAAACTTGTTGAAATGACACTTAAGACATACATGCTTTAATAACCTGCTTCACTGACTTAGCTCTAGGACTGCCTGACAGCCTCCTCGTCACCTGTGGGCTCAGATGTTGAACTTGGACATCTAGGTACAAACAGTGATTGCACTTGGCTGGTGGTTTCTGGCTGTGTCGTTTTGCAGGCTCGTCACTGAGGTGTAAAACAGAAGTCCTGACCACTCAGAGCCAGGAAGCCTCCCTGGAAACTTTCTGCAAGTGTAAGTGATATTAACAGCAATCGCCCTGGCCAGATTCCACTCCAAGTAATTGCATTCCACCAGGCATTTTGTAACAAAAGCCTCTCCCGCGCTGTCTTCTTGGGCCCCTCTGCCAATAAAATACTAGCTGTTGGGCTCCAACTACTTTTTAGTCAAAGCAGTTTCTGGAGCTCGGTGATGCACAGAAATGCACAGTGTGCCCAATTGCCACAGCCTCCTTTGTCTTCTGCCACGATTCCCTCATTACCTTACAGTGTCAGAACATTCTTTAAATCTTCCCTTTGGCAAGATCCAGGCTCAAAACTTTTTCTCTTCCCAAGAGTCCTTCTAGAGCTTGCCTGGAGGGCTTGATCACACCCTCTCCCAAGTTTCCTCCCCTGGTATCAACATGGTTTTAATATAATGAATTTAGCATAATAAATATACATCCCTTTGTGTTTGTAATTTCCCGGTCCTTGCCTCTGTGCAATGAGCTAGGAGGGTCTGTTGCTATTATCCCCATTCACAAACAAAGAAACAGTGCCACCCCACATCTTCCGGTCTTGCATGTACATCACACAAGAAAATATTTAAGGCAAAGTGGCGAGAGGGTGTCTTGTTAGCTGGGGTGGTAATTAAAATCAGAAGAGTCTGCTGCCTCCATCCAAATTAGGGATCGATGTTCTCGTTCTAAAATCCCCTCTGCTCTGTAGGTGGCACTTTCACAGTTTTGCACAATCTAAGCCTCATGTCTCGCCCCGCCCCCGCCCCCCCAAAAAGACTGCCAGATGTGATCCTAGAGGAATATGCTTCCTACTTTTTTCCCCCTCACATACATGTTTCTCCATATTTCAACGAATACCTTTTTCATATAAACCTTCCCCATCATTTCCCCAAGACACTGTCTTGGAAGTAACTATAAAAACAATGATCTTGTACATCCGAGTCTTAGTTTTGAAATACAAACATATCGTTTCATGTATGCTTGTATTTTACTCTTTTCTAATTCTGAGACAGAAGAATTAGTACTTTTCCCAGTTTCGGAATGGAGTAAGATGTTGGGGGTCCTTTCGCTGGTTCTGATATGAACCAACTATACCACTCAGAATGAATGGTTATAATCCCTCTGGGTGTCACGTTCCCCAAAGCTGGTCTTACTAGTCCTTATTTGTCTAGAATAGTAAAATAGGACCATCTGCACATTGTAGCAGAAGTGCCCTGCAACAGCAGCTAGAGTCTGTCTTACACACACATACACACACACACACACACACAACACACAACACGCACACAGGGAAAAATTAGGAAAACAATTCTCCTTTGCAATTGCACTTTGAGTTTATCTACAAAAGGTACAGCAGAATGAAATGTCCGTTGGCTTTTGGGTTCATAAAAGGCAAAGCCTGGCACCTTGGAAGAAGAGGGTACAGATCTAGAACACAGTAGTCAGGGGGCATTCATCATATATTCGGGTGTGTTGTTTCATTTAATGGTCACCACACCGCTCACCCATGTCCTCTTCCCTATTATACAGAGAAGTACTTCCTCAGGCACGCATGCCAGTGTCACTGAAGTTGGGATATGGGTGGAGGTTGGTTGCTTCTAGGAGGCACACTCTTAACTACCCTTCAGCATTGCCTGAGTGTATGGGGGACGAAGGTACCATGTCCCCTGATTTATTCCATGCGTGCTCACGTCACCTCCAGTAGCCACACTGCATCCAGTTTTCCTCCAGGACTTAAGAGCCAACCCAGAAAAGCAAAGGGAAATAAAAAGGATATTGAACTTGTTCAGAGAAATGCTGAGATGCTTCTGAAGCAGTTGTCTGTTTCATCACTAGTTGTAAAGAAAACAAGATACGGGATTCGAGCCAAATTCAATCTTTGCTTTTTTTTTTTCTAGCCAAGGCATGTTTTCTCGCTTGCTTGCTTGCTTGCTACCTTGCTTGCTTGCTTTCGGGGGTGGGAGTCGGGAGTGGGGAGAGGGTAGGGAGAGACTAAAGAGGTATACAATGAAAAACAAACAAATCCTCCCCCCAGACTGAAAGTCTCCTCCAAGTTCTTGGACATGAGAAATGAAGCTTGACTGAGGGCCCGGCCCAGAGAGGACAGGTGTCAGGGATGAAGGAGCTCACTCTTCCCCTGGCTGATGTGTTTGCCCTGCAGCCAGGCTGCCCTCTGGAGAAGACAGCAGGGTCCAGTCTACACTGGTGTCCCAGGGAGGCCTTCTTGTGCCAGCATTCCCTTCCCAGCCCTGTTCAGTTCCACTTGTCACTGCAGGAACTGGAAAGACATGACAGCCGAACTGGAAAATGGAGATGAGTGACAGCTGAGCTCTGGCAATGCCGGGGCAAGGGAAGGCTGAACTTCTTGGTACAAAGGAAAGGACTAGAAAGGGGGTATCTGGTGGTATCTCAACAATTTATTCTCCCATTCATTCTATGGCCTTCAGAGATTCTCCTTCAATATAAACAAGATCTCCAGAATCTCTATGAGTATCTGGCTCCAGAGTAAAGTATGAGAACTCTCTGTGCCTTTGTGTCTGTCTCTTTACTGACTCACATTTGTCCTTTTCTTCCTTTATTTTTTATTTCACTTACCTAGAGTTTGTGGGTACAGAAGGGGAGGCATCAGAGACGTGAAAGAAAAAGTCCTCATGTTCACTACCATCTTTCTTCTGGGAGCTCAGGTGGGTTCCAGTTCATGGACAGGTGAGAGCCTACACATCCATGCTTCCCTAAAACTATGCTTTCATTGGTCCAAACTCAAAGCACTGATGCTTCCTCCTGTCACTCGTCTTATAGGCAATGACATACATTAGAATTTATACCCAAACCTGTTTCTCAAAAAATATCTGCCTTATTAGTTTATTTTTTTTTATTGTTCCTTTCTCCTGGGCTCTTTGAACAGAAGCTTTTACTGAATCAGGGTGTGTGGGCTGCCTGTTTTTCATACCAACACAGAGCCACTTGCTGTGCAAAGGAATGAAGTCAGAACCCTGGGATAATGGAGTGGAACTGGTACAAAGCAAAATTTCACAAAGCCCCTTCCCTGAGCTAAATACACACTGTAATAGTAGCCTCCCACAGCTCTGCAGAGTTAAAATGCTAGGAAGCAGCTCTATGCTGTGATGCGCCTAAGATTTATCTTCTCAGCCCCTACTTACTTCATTCTTAGGTGGAAGAGCAGAATGCCTAATTTATTCCAAAAGTCTCCTAAACCCACTTCCTTAAATCTCAAAACTGCCTGGGTGCATCTGTGTGCTCTTGACCTTTATCCGCCCAGCAGTGAAATGCACATACAGTTGTCTTTCTGGGAGGGGAATGATGAATCCAGTTTCAATGTCAGGGACAAATGGAGAGAAACAGTCTAATTTCACATCAAATCTTCCAGTGTCCAGCAGAGGGCAGCCGGTTCCAAATACATAACTTCAATAAACTTGTGTCACCCACACCAAGAATTGTACCTACTTATTTCACTTTTATAAAAAAAAGTGAAACCTAGAGCGTCACTGAAAAAAGATGCCTTACTGGTAGAACTGTGCGTTCAGCACAGGGCAGCCCTCGACCCATGTGCCACAGCATTCCGGGGAGATGGGGAGGCGGGGCCTGCTTGTTAACATGCACATCCTCAGAGCTTCTGACCCAGAATCTACATTTCGGCAATCTCTCTAGGTGATTCTAATATCTAAAGGATGCACAGGTTTAGGAAACTCAGTACCAATTTGGCCACTTCATTCCACTAATTTCCTGAAAGGCAGGTGGACATACTTTTAAGGATTTGCGTGCATGTCAGATTACTGACAGCAACACATTCAAACTAACAGCATTCTTCAATAAATGGCTAAGACCCAGAATTATGGTTACTGCTGGCCTCCTTGAACAGATGCTATTGTCCTCCATGCCCCATGGAGGAAATAACTACGGCTCAAGGGAGACTATCCCCCATAGTTAGTGTGTAGGGAAGATGAATATTAACTAAGAAGCTTGGGAAGATCTGGATGCTCATTGCCAAGTCTATGTGTGGTTACCACCTACAGGGCCTAGAGAGCTCACTTTTTGAGACTTATATTTGTCAAAAGTTCAAATGGGGTTTATGGTGCTTTCCCTCTTGATTTCAGAGTTTTTTTGTTTTGTTTTGTTCCCACATCAACTATCATCATGTGTGGGAAAATTCTTAGTACAGTTCGTTCATACGTGCTTATTTTACAGCTTACAGTTTATTATACTCATGCTTTTGAGAAGCAGGAACTATATTGTTCTATTACTTCTTTGACAAGTGTGAGCCTGGGTTACTTCAAATGCCACTTAGCTCAAGAGGCAAGGGGAAATTTCAAGTTCCAATTTAGGTCTAGTTGGAACAACTTCCTTTCTAATACATCCTTTTGCATTTCTCCCTCTCATAATCTTTGTACTTTCTACTATACATTTGATATAGAAAAAACTTTTAAGAAAAGGGTGGGGCAGTCAGGAAATTTACTCACTTGGGCCCATGTGTCAGATCTTAACAAGGGAATTTTGCTGTTTCGTTTTGTTGGTAATGCTGCTACAGTGGACATTGCTTGGAAGGAGAGGATCTCTAAGGAATTGAGAGGGAGCAGTGGCCTCTGCCGGAAAAGCTGGTGTCTAGAGATTGAATGATGAATATTTCAAAGTTGAAAAACAATGATGGAGTCACAGGTCTAATCACTGCCCATGCTTAAAGCTATTAAGGGGAAAACCAAGCACATCCCAAAGTGCACACATAGTGATGTCAGAACCACTTCTCAGGTGTGATTTCCCTAGGGAACACCCTTTAGGATAACGGGGACTACTTTTATTTATTTGCTGATTTGCTTATAGTTTTTTTACTGTGAAAGAGAAAGAGAGAGAGTGCTCAGAGGAAGGAGAGAGACAGAGAGTCCCAAGCAGCCTCCACACTGTCAGTGCAGAGCCCAAAGCAGGGCTCAAACTCATGAACCACTGAGATCATGACCTGAGCCAAAATCAAGAGACAGATGCTTAATTGAATGAGCCACCCGGGTGCCCCAATGGAATCTAAGTAGATCCCTGCACCGAATACTGGCAAGGTGTCCTGCTTCTCAGGTCATTGGCCACAGGTGTGATGGCAGGATTGGTGCATGTCTGATATGCATCCCCGCTAGCGGAAAATAACAACCCACAGCACACAATACACACTGTGAGTCACAGAGGCAGCATACTGGGTGACCAGGAAAGCTCACAGCCAGCCCGAGGAGCACTGGCAGGTAGGATGCCACGACAGAGTGCTAACGTGGTTACTCTGCCCATCCTCCTGCCAGAGCAAATCTAGCCAGATTATTGCTGGCCACTCTCATCCTAGAAATACTTAGGAAGAGAAATATTTAGGAAGAAATATATTCATAAACTTTCTTTTATGTACTCATTTTTCTATTCATTCACTTACCATTTATTATCAAGTATTTCCCGAGTTCTTTCTGGGAAGCAGTATTGACACCTGGGGTTAAATGAAGTTTCCGTGGGACTGTGTGCAGAGTCCTCTTCAAGTTTCTAAAAGTATCAGGCTTATCCAGCAAAGCTGTCAAGGCTATCATCATGATACGATAAGCAGGAAACTGAATGATTTTATACAAGCTGACTCCAAATGTGACATATGGCTTGCCTTTACATTTTCTCTGTGCTTTGCATTTTATCTGAGATCATATAATTCATATTTCAAACATGAAATCTATTAAAGGTCTATATAGGAATCAGCACTTACTCTCAAGAATACTATTAAAAAGTAACATCACAGACAAGACAGCTGGAGCAATATCTAGGAAGTGGTGATAGAAGGAACACAGATAGACCAGGGCACCTGGACGGCTCACTCAGTTGAGTGTCCAACTCTGGATTTTGGCTCAAAGCATGATCCTAGGGTGGTGGGATCAAGCCCCACATCGGACTCTGCACTGAGTGTGGAGCCTGCTTGAGATTCTCTCTCCACCCCTCTCAAATAATTAAAAAAAAGAAATAACATAGACCAGAAATGCAAAGACCTGGATTCTGCTTAAAGACACCAGTCACTAACAAAGTCTCAGGTAGAAAATACTTCTTCCACCCACCTAGTGTTTTTCTGTGGCTGAGATATCACACACACATTTTTTGTAATCATTTTGAAAATATATTCTGTGTCAAATATATAAGGTGGTCATGTTACTCTCTCTCTTTCATATAAATGAGTGTTAGAAAGGGAGAGAATATGAAAGGAAGGAAGGCAGGAAGGGAGGGTTTGGGGAGTGAAGGAAACGAAGGAAGAAACAAATGAAGCAGTTGTAGACAGGTTAGATCCAATTTCAACGCAGCTCTCTCCGATGTATTTATTTCAGAGTTCTTTGTAATTCCCCCGAGTTGGGTTGGTATAGGAGGAACATAATGAACCATGGATGAAACTTTCTATTTATAATAAATGGAACCAAATGGTTTGGGTTTGATAATCTTCTGGGTTTTGTCATATGAGCTTAACCAGTTTCCACTGGCTTCTGGGTAATGGAATGCTGACCCAAATCTCTAGGGAGCCTGATGGCTTCCTACTTGCCGCTTTACCTTCCCAGGCTCTACGGAGGCCTGCGGGGCAGGAAAAGTGAAATGTGGTAGCTCATGGGAAATTTTAAGGCCTCATACAAATATAATCTTCACAAGTCTATAAAATTTCAAATAGTAAGGAAAGGAGAAAAGGGGGAGCATAATATAACTGCAGGAACCATTTTCTCTGCAGATGCAAGAATTAATTGCATTCTCTCAGTACGGCCCACATTGTCCATGCAGGGAGAGGGTGGGAGGGAGAGGCCATTTCTACAAGAATAGGACAGTGTTTTCCATCAAGCTTTAACTTGCTTAGCTCTGGAATTTTAAACTAAACAGAGAAAGGCAAATTTCAAGCTCCATTTACTTTTAGCAAATCGGGACTTCTGGTCCCAATCTGACTATAGAGACTTGTTCCTGGGCCACTTGTCTCTATGTTTACACTACAGCCATTTCTACTAAAATAACTGGGTCACTAGAATTTGTCCTTAAATACCATTAAAATGTCAGAATCATCATACTCCCAGCACGCAGAAGGTGGGGATATGGAATGGCGAAACAGGTGACAAAGGAGGTGATACACCTCTGAATACACTGCCATGTCTGTTTCCCTAAATTAGCACATCTTAATTTGCTGGTCCGGCAGAAAGAGATGAACATCTGTGATCTCATATACACTACATCCAGCCCTGAACACCCTGATCTCAAAATCCTTTATAGAAATGAACTTAAGTTTACCCAAAGGCTACCATCCTAGCATTGCACTGGTAACACACATAATGTGACATGTAGAGGCCTCGTGCCCAATTCCCTGCAGGCTGGACTGTGGTCTCTATCAGCTTGCTACAGAGCAAGTCCAGCTACGCTTAGGGCAGAATGGCCCTGCAATTAGTAACAAATCACCACCACCAAGTAACGGGACAGCTCCACTGATATGTGAATCTGGGATAAACCTGTAGGCAGTGACCCAAATTTCGCCTAATTATACCATTTATTTAAGGTCTTCATTTGTGTCGACACAAAAGGTGATTTAATTGAAAATGGCTGTCCACTCTGGTGGTCTGTCTCTTTATTCTTCCAGAAGAAGCATGTATTTCCATTTGTAGGTCATTCTCTTCTTGTTTGGGGAAGAAAAATAAGAAGATGACACTACGAAGAAGGCATCCTACCAGTTACACTGGGCATTGAGCCAGAATTACAGCAAGCACTGCAGGGGTGAGTAGCAATAGATTTTAATTGGTGCCTGGGGGTAAAGGTCAGCTCTCTTGGAACAATGGGTATCTATGGTGGTAACTGACTGAGTCCTCTGTGGGAGTTTGTAAATGTCAGTAACACACTTCCAAATGGAAGCACAAAGGGCTTGGGCCAAGGAACAAAGACAGCATAAGCCAGACGAGAACATATGCAAATCTTTTGGTGAAATAATGAATTAATAAAGCATAAGGGGCAGAGCCACACAAACATACCACATAACATAAATGCAAAACAAAGTAGACTGCTTCCAGTATCAGACAAATGCCTTCGTAAAATTCAACATCTTTTTCCTCCGCATGAGTTTGTCTTTCTTCCTGGACATCGTCTGAAATTCAAACTCTACCATTACTTGAGTCAAGCTGGATAGGCTTAGCTCCTAAAGCTGCATCATCGGAGTGAAACTTGGGTTTGTGAAAGAGAGAACGCCGGCATTTGCTAACAGGTTGTAGCTCTTCCCTCTCTCTCAGGAGAAAACTGGGTCCTCCTTAGTAGCAGCAGGGGAAAAGATGAACTGTTAGTCACTGAACAACAGAAGTGTTCAGTGGGAAGGGGAACACCCTCCCAACCCCCTAAAAATGCTACACTGGTTCTCTTATTGCATTGTTTCACTCATACTTCTCATTTCCCTGACATCCCTGATAGTCACTACTGCTTTAATCTGGGCACTCTCCTAAGCATTCAATACGTTTAAACAAAGTGTATTTTCAAAATCCACAATTCAGATTAGCAAAGGACCACTCTGAAGAGCACTTTTAGAATGCAAAAGAGTAGGATGTGTAATATATATTATCAAATTATTAAGATTTCAGAAAATAAAAGGTATAGTACCCATACCAATGTAAGCCTCTGCTCATTTCTATCTACATATCTCCCCTCAATCTCCATTTTGCAGATGGTTCCCTGTTTTATGCATGTGTGTATTTCTACCACCTACCACTAAATAATGTTGGCTCATCTCAATTACTTTTTTCTGTTGTGGATGTCAGGACCCTGCATCATACCAATCTGCTTCATTGAGCAATCTCAGCCCCACTCAGGCTGTTTTCCTGATGATTCCAGACTACATTCCTCTCTAAACTCTTAGAGCCTTTGTCACTTGTGTCGTGCAATCCATCATCTTCTGTCTCGCACTGTTCTTTAATTGCATCCCTACAGCAGGATGGTAAATTCCATAAGGGCAATGCAAGGTTCACAATTTTTTTTTAACTTTCACCAATGTGCTTGCAAAGAACTGGGTACAAGCCAAGTATTCAATAAAATGTGTCAATTGATTTCTTAAAATTGTACCTCCAAATCTCATCAGTAGTTCTGAATGACAAGTAGTTAAGATAAATGCTGAATATATCTGTATCGATCAGCTATAATAAGGTAAAATTTACTTTTATTAATTCAATCTTAATAATGTCACCACTGGTCATTTACTGATTTTATAAGCAAGACAGGAAGAAGGTTTATTACAATTGAAAAGACATTGTATTATTATTTTAAAATTAAAATTCAGTTGAGTCATGAAAGCATTTCTGGGGGTCTAATTAGTCAATATAGTCAGATTAAATAGAAATTAGCATGTTTAAGAGTCAAAGTAGGCCCATGCTTATTCATTTAGTATTTGCAAACCAATCAAAGCTATATATGCACTATGGTCCATGAACACTGGTTTCTTACAACACATACAATAAAAGACAGTTTTCATCTTCTTTTTCCCTTCTCGTCTGACAAATATTTACTTCTCTGTGAAGCCTTCATTGAATCCCCAAAGATAGAGTTCTATGTACACAGCTATTATGATCCATAAGTTCTGTACTGTAGTTGACTGTTTATACATTCATCTCTTCTACCAGACTGCACAATCCTTAAGAGGCAGGACAATGTCTTATATTTTTATTGTACTTCCTGGTTGTTAAAAAAGATCTGGGACAAAATAGACATTCAATAATTTTTGTTGGGTTGACAAATGACAGTGTAAGGCAACGCCATGTCATTTGAAAGAGATAATAGTGGTCACAAGGAGACAAACATTTATTGAATGCTTGCTATGTGTCAAGCACTGTTCTTTGCTTGTTTTTGATTCTTCTCACAATTACTTTATGATATTGACACAATCATTCTATTTTATTTTGGACATGAGGAAACTGTATCATGGAGAGGTTAATAACACGCAAACCAACAAATAAACCTTTGTCTAAGGGCATACGACTAGTAAGTGGCTTGGTTGGGATTTAAAGCCAGGCAGGCTGGTTCCAGGGTCCATTATAGGAACTATTATACCACAACTAATGATTCCACAAGGCAAAAATGCACAATGACCACCTTCAAGTGACAAAGTGTAGCTCCACTGTGACTGCAAATAGGCAATGAGCTGGTCACCTGACAAGTGCAGAAATTACAAGGCACGTAAATAGAAGAGGCCATTGCACAGAGGGATGAGGAACAGCTAAGAGAGGTGGCATTAAAAGGGTGAAAACTCGTTAGGTTGTGGGCGGCAGCAGTGACCTTTGAATCTGCCGCTGGGGAGCTGGGGAGCCCTGATGGAGGCCTCCTACTCCCCCACACTTAAGTCGTAATTGTGTTTTCCTTTCTGGCAAGACCAATTTCGGCCACGGCCATCAACATCCTTTACCCCTTTGAAAGCACTCAGGAAGAACAGAGAGATAAGGGTAAATTATACTCCCTTGGAAAGTCTTAATAAGTTCCCGGTAAATTAGCCTTCTTTCCTCTGAGAGATCTCGAGATTCTTAATCTACTATTGAAAACATTTATGGTTTTATTATATTTTTTTCTTCTACCTTATGTCTTCACTGTGCACTTTGTATTAGCTTCATTAATACTTTGTTACTTTAAAGGCTTTGCGGTGATCTCTATCACCTTCTTTCGTGGCTTAACACCCATGCCCTTCCTCCTATACCGCTTCTCTCTTATCTGTGTATTCGGAGATTTAGTTTTTCCTGATTCTACAGTTTTCAGATTCATTCACAGCACCTTTTTTTCACTACAGGCATGCTCATTCCAGGGTGAAGCTACCAATCAAGGAAATATTTCATATTCTAGTCCCCAAACGCACACGTGTGTGTGTACATGTACACGGCCCCAGGCAGCCAGAAGAGATTTCTCTTTCCCAGTCATCACAGGGATGATGTATATCCCATAGTGCAGGCCTTTTTACCTCTGAAGATCTAAGCCCACCCTGTTTCCTACAAAGTACAGTATTTTTTTCTGCATAAGTTATTTTAAGTAGGTGACTTGGAAGGTTAGAGGATAAGTACATGAGCAGTTAGAGACCCAGTAAAATGGGAGGTGGAGGCCTAGAAGAACAGAGGAACAAAACCAACAGAAAAAGATTTGGTCAAGAGAAAGGTTAGGTCAGAAGAAGGAATGTTTAAATGGAAGTGACTGAGCCTCTGAGGTCTGTGGTGTTCTCGTAATTTCTCCAAGGGGTGAAAAAGTGGTTTTATTAAAGATTCATCGACATTGACTTTGTTTTTCCTGACAGCACCAAGAGAAAGCTTGAGGCAGATCTGATATATTGGAGTGAAACATCCCCACCCTAGTAAATATGGCAATTTCCTGTAGCGGCCAGCATTCATCTCCATCCATCACGAGAGCAGCTCGGGCTATTCACTAGAAACAAATGTTCTAGATACAGTATGTCAAACACCGGATGATGGAAACCTCTGAGAAGCCACAGGGAGTACGCTGGAAGCAAACAGACCAGAATGTTGAAAAGACCTCTGACCATTTTCCACAGCAGAGCATAACTTGGAACCAACCTGAAATGATGCATTTGACCTTCATAAAAGGGTAATGGATGGGCATTTAACATTAGGCCAGCCAGGCTTCAGAGAATATAAGTTCTAATAAGGACAGATGATGAGGCAAAAATAAATTTAAAAAATAGGCAGATGGATAGATAACTTAAAAAAAAAAAAAGAATCCAATCCCCAAAGAAGGCTGAGCAGAGGGTCTATTGTGTGTATTTGAAAAATGATTAGTGTCTGATACAGGCTTCTTTCCCTTTTTGAAAACTTCTGCTCACCTGGCTACAAAGGAAACCTACCTTTTCAGACCCAGTCAGTGGTACAAGAAAAATGCAATTTCCGGGCCACTTACTTCATAAAATTGGAGACCAGTTGAGACTATATCCATCCTGATTAGCCTCATTTGTTAAAAATGAACAAAACCAAAAGACGGAGTTCTCATTTTTTCCTCAGTTTGATAAAGAAATATTACTTGGTGCCAACTAGAAAGCATTATCTAAACTTAGAAAAGGCTGATCTGTTGTCCATCATCTTTTTACCCACCTATTTAGCTCATTAGTTATCTGTGTATTTCTAAAAAAATAACCATAACTAATCAACTTTAAATTATAAAAGCAACATTGTGTAAACTTGATCCTCATACACATATAACTTTTTCAATCAGCAATTCATGATTAATATTTAATGCATTAGATACTTATTATATGTGATAGATTTAGCATCTTACAAATGATGAATAACAAATATATGATGTTAATTATGCAAGAAGCTTCTTTCCACCAAAAAAGTACTTAGTAATAGTTAATACTACATGAAACGAAACAGAAATATACTATGTAGCTGGATCGGTGCTGAGAAAAATGGTATTTTATAAACTTGCCACTTTTTTTTACATGGGGTTAGGCACAGATAAGGTTCAATAAAGATCAACAAGGCACTTACTATAAACATAATGTACTAAAATTGAAATGATTATGGTTTTGTTCATATTTATTTATTTATAAATGTATCATGGGTGCTTTGATTCATATAAAACTGTATGAGGTGCATGGCTGTTTCAGGTGTAGTTGAATATACACAGGATGGATGGTGTAGATGAGTATTTTTTCCCCAACCGCACTCTATGGAACCCAGGAGTCCCAGAGGCCTCCCCGGAGCCACGCTGGGGGTACTGATGGGGGTGCTCATGGGCACAGCTCTGGGCACCCTGCCCATTTCAAACAGAGCACTTTGCTCTTACTGTTCTGTAGCCTGTCTGAAACCCAATGGTTTGGGTGACTCTCAGAAAATCACCCAGAAAAAAAAAACAACAACATACATGTAGCATGTTTTCTTGCACTTGATTTTCTTTCTGAAGGCTCAAGAAGAGAACAGAACAGAGACTGATGGACTGAAACAGCATACACACTCAACTGTTCCCTGGCAGGATCAAAGGCGATGATCTCTCCCTTTAGCCATCATTGCCCAGGTTAAGCGTGGGGAAGTTTGGAAAATGCCACATCCACTATGTCTCTGAGTTCATGGGCTGCACTTCTTTATGAATGAAATACATGTTATTTTTCAAAGATTAGAGGCAAATGCATGATCTTGTGTACAAAGGGACAGATAAAAGAGTTAGGGCGGAGTGAGCTACTGCCGAGCGTCTGCCAAGGGAAATGTCATGTACCCCCTTTGATGTATTATACAATACGCTGGTTCCCCTCGGCCTCGCCAGATAATGTCGAGTGAGTGCTATGCAAAGTCCTGGCATTTCAAATATTAATCATGCCCTTCTTGGCTTGAAAAGATAAAATTATACATTTTGGCCTAGAAATAACTAAAATCTACAGAGATTTTTACTATCCTTATTTATTCATTTGAAAGAATTAATTTCATAATTAGAGGGGAAAAAAGAGCCAAAGTTGGTTTTACAATGTCCTTTGCTTTTCAAGTTCCAGCTGAGGAGCTCAGAGCCAACCTAACTAAGTTCAATTCAAATCCTCAGCCATGTGCTGGACATCTACCATAAGTCACGATGCTGCGCTCGGGCCTGTTACAGCCTAGAAAGCTGATGAAGGTCTTTTCTCCTCTTATGGCCTTCCATTCTAAATGGGGCATTAGACAGGGTCAGGACCAACCAGTTAGGAGTGAGGGAAAAGTGCTAGAAAAGAGAAGCAGATGCTTGGAAAATAAAAAAATATATATAAGAAGGAGAGAGAACGTCTCTTTAATGCAATTGATTAGATTTTATGGAATAGAGGATATTTGACATTTACCTTAAAAGTCTAATGATCTTTGATTCTCATTCATGAGCTGTAGGCAACCTCAGGAAAGTCACTAAACTCTAGGGACTCAGTATCCATGTCTGTTAAATGAAAAGGCAGAATCTGAATACCTCTAACAACTTTTAGGCTTGATTCAATGATTCCATTGAAGGTGGCAGATGTTATCAACTGTACCTTTTCCCTGTCCCCAAAATTCACATGCATGACATATACCTATATCTATAATCTGTCTATGTACATACACACACACATACATAGATACACACACACACACACACACACACACACACACACCTCCAAGGAAATGTCAAGAGGAATTAAGCATACCCTGGACATAAAGAGAAGAGACCAGGAGTCAATAATCAAACGCCTATTTAGAAAGTGCCACATACAGTAAGGTAATTAAAACCTAACATCTGGAAAAAATGCAAACAGTGTTTAATGCTGGCATGTACCAAGAGACCCGCAAAAATGATCAATGTGTCTGAGGAGCTGGGGTCCTATTTATAGGATGAAAGCCTTGGAAGGCTCTCTCAGCAGGAATGGTATTAATTAAGTGGTGATAACACAGAAAGGAGAAGAAACTGGGGTGCGGAGGGGCCACAGGAAAGATAAAGAGCAAATACTCTCTAGGTTTCTTCTTTGCTGAGAACAAAGTGCATGGAGAGGACAAGGATGTAACAATGAAATGAATTGGATGTTCCAAGTTTTAAAAAAACAAAACAAAACACCTCTTTTCTTATTTTCCTCCCAATGAATTCCACTTGGGATTTTGTATTCTTTAATCCTCGAAGATGTTACATGACACCTTGTGTGGGGAGAGCAGCTAAGGCTGGCTGGGGGTGATGGGAAAGGCATTGCTGAGAGACACACACAGAGTATAAAGAAGCGTTCTTTTTAGGCAGAATACCAATAACCTCAGTGAGAATTTAAGATTGAGACTAAGATTTCAGCACCAACTTTGTTTTTCTTTGTTACATTTGTATTCGTTCTTTCCATCACGCTCCACATCCAAGTCGCTCATTTCAGGTGCATATTAAATCATCCTTTCTCATAGACAATTACACGTATGTGGCCAGTAAATCACTGCTGACACCAAAAAGCCCTGGGATTTATCGAGGGCTGGAGTGGGGAGCTCTCTCCTTTGGAGACGTGGTGACAGCCAGCCAGCCTGCCTCTCCTCCAGTGCCAGGATCCACTTACTCTTATTCTTCTGGGCCTATGTCATCTACCAGAGCCCAGGTGGAGGGCTCCTTGGAAAGAGGGTATGCATGAGCTGGGACAATGCCTGGGAGCAGGCTTTCTAGGTCTCTAGTCAAGATTTCCCAGACTGCCCTATGATGAGATTATAGTTTTTACTGGAACAGACGTATCCAGGGAAAGCTGCCGCCATTTACAGCAGGCTTGCAGAGAAACAGCCAATGGCTGATCATTAATTTAAACTGTAAATAAGGGCCTGTTTTGTTCTGGACTCTGATCCCAGGAATGCCCCTAACACGCTGTCTGCAAAGCCAGGACATCAAGCCCACTGTTGGAAGCACGCTGATTGAAGAACTGCTCTTGTCCTCACAAGCAGCTAAAAATAGCAGTAAGGGTGTGAAGGCAAAACAGGTTTCTGGGAACGCAAGGCAGTTACCCTGATGTCAGTTTCATTCCGGTTGCTCCCACTGATGTGAAAAGCAGAGAGACATATCTGGTACAAAAGATGTTAACTTGCTCGATAGCACCCTAGAGATGGAAAAGAATTAATACAACCCTATAAAGGAGCCTGCCTTTTCACTGGAGGAAACAGAAGTCCTCGGAGAACTGGAGCAAATTTGAGTGCCTTTGTCCTGCATAATTAATAGAGCCTCATATTTCTTTATTTCTTCTTTTTTTCATCTCTTTTAAAAAATATAACTCTCAGGGTGCCTGGGTGGCTCAGTTGGTTGAGTGTTCGACTTTGGCTCAGGTCATGATCTCACAGTTCGTGGGTGTGGGCCCCGCGTCAGGCTCTGTGCTGACAGCGAGCTCAGAGCCTGGAGCCTGTCTTCAGATTCTGTGTCTCCCCCTCTCTCTCTGAAACTCCCCTGCTCAAGCTGTCTCTCTCTCTCTCTCTCTCTCTCAAAAATAAACAAAACATTACAAAAATTTAAAAAATATATAAACTCTCATTGATTGGGGGAAATATATTCATACTTAAAATGCTGTACAGGTCCTGTCTCTTTGGTTTGAGTATGTCGCTTCTGGTGGTGGTGGAGTACACATTTCATGGTGATAAATTCACCTCCTAAGTAGAGAAACTGTACACAAATATACTGCTATGTCAACTTTATTGATTTTTGCACCATTGTAAAGACCTTCATCGTCCTCCAATATTTCTTAAATATATCAGCATCTCAGAAAGTGACCCTGAAGGCCTCATTTATCTGTACAGGAAAGGAACCCTCCACTTAGGTTCACCCATAAACTGTGATTGAAACAGCACAGGCCCACCTCTGTTTCTAGAAGGTAAGAGGCCCAGAGAAAGCTCTTCTCTCTCAGTCATGGGTGATGACTTCTCTTTCTCTGGAAAGAGGGTCTGCCTGGTTTGAATTGTAGCTAAATGCCATGGCCGGTGACTTCAGAGTCTCGCAGATAACAACAGACTAAGTATGCAGCCTGGTTGATGCCTCACAGCGGGCATGAGTGGATTAGAGGGCAGGGCTTCATGCTGTGCTCTCTCTAAGCTTTCCTGCCCACGTTAGGAGCCAGGCCTGGAGTTGAGAGTCTCACTTTCCACGCTCTGCTCCTGCACACCATGTTGGAGTCACTTACTGCTACAGAAAACCCTATGCTCACATTCAGTGTTTGGCATCTTATCTTTTCTTTTTTTCTTAAATTATATGCCTCTCTAACAGCATCAATAAAACAGGGACTTATTACTAGATTAGAACAATTCTAAGAACAATTTTAAAGTCTCTTCCAGCTATAAATTCCTTTGTTTTTGCCTCTATCACTTTGCAAAGTGGAAAATATAAATGTCACACCCAAAGTCATCGGTTAGGTAGAAAACAGTCAAAGGAAATTTCAATGACAGAAAGTCACATTCCATTTATTACTAGAATCCAGGACCTTTGAGGGTAGAATGCTGACGTATTTCTTTGTATCCTATGATGCCTACAAATTGTTGATGCTTAAATAAAATTAATTAAAAATGTGAAACTAGAGGAAAAATCAATAGGAGATAAAAGCATTGATTCAAAGGTAACAAACACCTCAATCTCATTATAAAACTAAAGGATATAAGTTCAGTTCCTCAATTTAGGACTGTATACAGCAGGTCAAATTGTTTATGTGTAATTGCCG